>NC_035442.2:108677912-108958314 GCF_002127325.2 Helianthus annuus | reverse complement strand
CCGGTTTTTGAACGTATACTTACCTGTAACATGTCGGGTATGAGTTTACGTTGACCGTTTGAAGTGCGATTTCCTCTTCCTCATCCTCAATGGATCCTCTGTAAAGTTTCAGCCGCTGGCCATTGACTTTGAATGGTGTCCCATTTCGAGTTTTAATTTCTACTGCACCGTGTGGAAAAACATGGGTGACTGAAAAAGGTTCCCGACCACCTAGACTTTAACTTACCAGGAAACAATCGAAGTCGTGAATTAAACAATAGAACTTGGTCTCCAACCCGAAATTCATTAGATTTAATATATTTATCATGCAAAATTTTCATCTTTTCTTTATAAATTTCGGAGTTAGAATATGCATAATTCCTAAGTTCTTCTAATTCGTTTATTTGACAAAATCGATTTTTACCGGCAACTTCTAAGTCTAAGTTTACGTTTTTTATTGCCCAGTAGGCTTTGTGAGCGATTTCTACTGGCAAGTGACAACTTTTTCCATAGACGAGTTTATATGGGGTTGTGCCTATAGTGGTTTTATAAGCGGTTCGAAAAGCCCATAAAGCGTCGTCTAGTTTGTCGGCCCATTCTTTTTATTTATTCCTACGGTTTTCTCAAGTATTCGTTTTAAACCTCGATTAGTCACTTCGGCTTGCCCATTTGTTTGAGGATGATATGCTGTTGAGACCCGGTGATAGACCCCATACCTTGTTAATATTTTTTCGAGTTGATGATTGCAAAAATGGGTACCTCTATCACTTATTAATGCTTTTGGTGTCCCGAAACGAGAGAACAACTTTTTCAGGAATTTTACCACTACCCTTCCATCATTTGTTGGAAGAGCCTCGGCCTCTGCCCATTTAGACAAGTAATCGACTGCTACAAGTATATATTTGTTTCCCTTTGAAGGTGGGAAGGGTCCCATGAAATCGAGTCCCCACACATCAAAGATTTCACAAACGAGAATGCCATTTTGAGGCATTTCATTTTTGGAAGAAATATTACCTGTTCTTTGGCAGGCATCACATGTCTTTACAAGGTTTTGTGCATCCTTGTAAATGGTCGGCCAGTAAAATCCCGAATCAAATACCTTTCTTGCGGTACTTGCGGCACCATGATGTCCTCCGTATGGACCTTCATGACAATGACGGAGTATTCTTCGTGCTTCATTACCATGGACACACCTTCGGATGAGTTGGTCGGCACATATTTTGAAAAGATAGGGGTCTTCCCAAAAGTAATGCTTTACATCAGCAAAGAATTTTTTTCTTTGATGATGTGGCCAACCTTTGGTGACTATACCACTGGCTAAGAAATTAGCGTAGTCGGCATACCATGGTTCTTGTCTGCTTTCCATCATTTCCAGGGACTCCGTGGGAAATTTTTCGTTGATTTGCTCGTCCCTGGTTGTCTCCAAAGCTGGGTCTTCTAAGCGTGAGAGATGATCTGCAGCAGTGTTTTCTGCTCCTCTTTTGTCCTTGATTTCAATGTCGAATTCTTGGAGGAGTACAATCCACCTTATCAAACGGGGTTTTGCGTCTTGCTTCTTGAAGAGGTACCTGATGGCTGCATGATCTGTATAAACTATTGTTTTAGAAAGAACAAGATAAGAACGAAATTTATCAAAAGCAAATACCACCGCTAGTAACTCTTTTTCTGTAGTTGTATAATTTTCTTGTGCATCATTTAGAGTTTTACTAGCATAATAAATTGGGTGGAAATGTTTTTCTTTTCTTTGTCCCAAGACTGCTCCAACAGCAAAGTCGCTTGCATCGCACATGATTTCGAAAGGAAATTTCCAATCAGGTGCTATCATGATAGGTGCATTGACTAGCATTTCCTTGAGGGTTAGAAATGCTTGATTGCATTCCTTATCAAAGATGAAGGGTGCATCTTTTTTAAGCAATTTTGTTAGAGGTCTTGAAATTTTCGAAAAGTCCTTGATAAACCTTCTATAGAATCCGGCATGCCCTGGGAAACTTCTGATTGCTCTCACGGAGGATGGAGGAGGTAATCGAGAAATAGTCTCTATTTTTGCTCGATCAACTTCCATTCCTTCGCTTGAGATTTTATGCCCGAGTACTATTCCCTCTGTTACCATGAAATGGCATTTTTCCCAGTTAAGGGCGAGGTTAGTTTCCTCACATCGGGATAGCATTCGTTCAAGATTATCGAGGCATTGATCATATGAGTCTCCAAAGATGGAAAAGTCATCCATGAAGACTTCCATGGTTTTTTCAATCATATCATGGAAAATGGCGACCATACAACGTTGGAATGTTGCAGGTGCATTACATAGACCGAATGGCATGCGTCGATATGCAAAAGTTCCGTAGGGGCATGTGAAAGTTGTTTTCTCTTGGTCTTCTGGTGCTATCGGTATTTGGAAGTAACCTGAAAAACCATCTAAGAAACAATAAAATTTATGACCGGATAATCTTTCTAACATTTGATCAATGAATGGTAAAGGAAAGTGGTCTTTCCTTGTTGCTTCATTTAATCTCCTATAATCTATACAGACTCTCCATCCTGTGACGGTTCTCGTGGGTATTAATTCATTTTTCTCGTTAGTTATTACCGTCATACCTCCTTTCTTTGGGACTACTTGGACGGGACTTACCCACGGGCTATCGGAGATAGGGTAGATTAGTCCGGCGTCGAGTAGTTTGATGACTTCATTTTTAACCACTTCTTGAACATTGGGGTTCACTCTTCGTTGTGGTTGAATCACTGTTTTGTAGTCATCATTCATTAAAATTTTGTGCGTGCACATGGAAGGACTTATTCCTTTAATATCTACAAGCTTCCAAGCGATCGCATTTTTGTGTTTTTTAAGTAGGTTAACTAATTTTTCTTTTTCTTTGCTAGTTAATTTAGACGAAATAATTACAGGTAAACTACCATCTTTGCCTAGAAAAGCATATTCCAAACCTTTAGGGAGTTCTTTGAGCTCAATGGGTGGGTCTTTAGGAGACACCTTATTTTGTGGCTCGTCTAGATCAAGAACTTTAAAAGTTTGTTCTATGGCTACCTCTTCATCGACAAAGTGGTCTTCTTCGTCGGTTGTATCGGGTGGCTCAGCTTCATCTTCAATTAGGGGGTCATTATTGCCAAAAGGATATTTCATTGAGCGCTCAAGATCTATGCTCCTTTTGAATGCCCCTAATTGAAGAGGTAGATTGTTGAATTTCCGGTTTTTTAAAGCTTTGTGAGTTTGTACAAAAGGTTTTCCCAAGACTAGCGGGGCATCATCTAAAATGACGAAGTCGGTTGGGATTACCATTTGATTCGTTTGAACCAAAACATCTTCAACTACACCGATTGATTTCATTACTTTTCGGTCGGATAGAAAAATGGGTATTTGAAGTGGAGTGTAATCACTAATACTTAGCTTTTCAAAAATGTAGTTAGGCATTATGTTAACACAAAGATCTTTATCAATAGTGATATTGCTAATAAACGAATTTTGAAAGAAACATGGAACCGGTGTGATGTTAATTTCAAAAGGATCTTCTTTTATTAGCGAGGTTTGATCATTAGTTAACTTAACACTTACTAAGTCATTGATTTTAGCATTAGTGTTTAACTCTTTTAAAAACTTGGCATGATGGGTTATTAAACAATGATTTTCGAAAGTAGGTGACAAGAGAATAATTTCCTCAAAATTAGACTCTTCTTGAATTTTAACATTATCGGACTCACCATTTTCGTTGTTTAACTCATGTGTCTGTTTTTCACTTTCTTGTTCTTCCATTTTTACATTTTCAACTATCTCTACGTTATTATCATTTTTTAGCTCTTCTCTTGCGCGGGATTCCTTTTCCCTTGCGCGAGATTCTTTCATGCAACGTTCGATAGTTTTAATGTGTTCTAATATCCTATTAGTTACTTCGGTGAGATTGAAAGAATTTGGATCCTCAAAGCTTGAATCCGGTTGTTCGATCCTTGGTTCCTCATAGTACTCATATGAAGTAGATGGTTCACACCATTGTTCTTCATTGTAAGCATATGATGGATAAGGGTCGAAACTTTGATCTTCATAGTACTCATATGAGGTGGGTTGTTCACGCCATGGTTCCTCATAATAAGAATATGAAGGTGGTGGCTCATATCTTGAGTCCTCAAAGTATGAGTATGAAGGCTCATACCTTGGTTCATCAAAATATGAGTATGAGGGAGGAGGTTCATACCTTGGGTCTTCATAGGATGTGTATGAAGTTGATGGCTCGTACCTGGGCTCCTCATAATGGTTGTATGAATTGGATGGTTGATACGAAGTATTATATTGAACCGAGCGTGCATTACGACAATTAGTGCAATAATTACCTCTATAATCATCCTCATCATAGGTGTAGTTGTAACCTCTTGAGTATTGATCCATAGGAATCACTCAACAGATCACAACTGAGTCTCGGTACCAGAAAACAAAAATAAGACGGAAACAGAAGCTGGACACGGCCCCGTGCTGAGTGAACACGGCCCCGTGTTCAGGGACTGTATCTGGGCGTTTTAATTAAATTAACTGGTCACGTTGAGCACGGGGGCGTGTTCAGCGAGCACGGCCCCGTGTTCAGACTCTGTATCTGGGTATATACTCTAAAATATGCAGCACGGGGGCGTGTTCAGCGAGCACGGCCCCGTGTTCAGGCTACTGTAAATGCAAAACTAAACTAAAATGCAGAAAAAATGCGCGCGTTTTGAAAAAGTTTTTTTTGAAAAACTGATTAGGCCGTCGATTTTAAGCTTTCTTAAAATCCTTGTGTCCCCAGCAGCGGCGCCAAAAACTTGATGTGCGTGAAGTGTGTTATATTTTTAGATATATATTTAAGCCCTTTTTACACTTTTAGCCAAGTTTTAAATTTATAAAACACGATATTTACTAACACTAAACACACATATGGGCAAGTGCACCCATCGTGGACGTAGTATAGTGTTGGTAAGATACCGAGGTCGTCCAAGGACAAAAGAGCTTTTAATACCGGTTTATCCTCAACGTCTAATCAAATCAAAAAGGTTAGAAAAAATGATTTAAACTAAGAAAAATAAAAACTAACTAAATGCTGAAAAATAAAATAAAATAAAAACAGATAGACAAGATGAATCACTTGGATCCGACACGTGTATTAGTATAACCTTTGATTATTTTCGCACTTTTGCACTTGTTTAAGAGATTATCTTAGTTATTGTAGTAGGCCCCTCTTTTGAAGGCGACGTTACCCTCAACCCAGTAGTTTAAGTCAGCAAGGATACAATCCTAAAGGGTCGGATTATTGAAAGATAATGAATTAAGTTATTAATGCAAATTATGGTAGGCCCCGCTTTTGGCGGTGACGTTACCCTCGGCTAAGTAGTCTGAGTCAGCAGGGATACAGTCCTAAATAGCCGGGTTATAGTATTAATAGTAGTTAACTTATGAGGGGGTCAAAGAGTTTGGGTCCCCGCCATCCAATACCTATGGGCATTGAAGGAGATCCTACTAAATTTGACCCAGGTCCCAAGCAGGACCTCTAAACGCTGAACAAGGGCAAGACCTTTACCAAACCGTTCCCTTAACCCCCGACCAGGTAGCCAACATACCTCCATATAGACCGTGGAGATATGAATGGTGAAAATCTTTTATTTTATATAGACAGTAAAATAACGCCAAGACACCACGGACAAACGATAAGGAAAGATCACCTTCAACATAAGTAACTAGTTATTAAAGTCATTAATACAAAACCAAATAAAAAGTGCAAAAGATTAAAAATAAAAAGTATTATACTAAACACTTGTCTTCACCAAGTGATGTAAGAGACTTAGGCAAACATGGCCTTGATTGTCAAGAACTCTTACGATCAATCTTGGATCCCGAGACGACTCACACACTCTACGATGGACAATGGATGATGGTGGTGGATGATGGTGTTATGGTGGTGATGGGTGGTGGATGAGGTGTGAGAGAGGTGGTGTGCCAAGGGATGAGGGAGAATGAAACCAAGCTCCTCTATTTATAGGCTGGACAGAACGCTGGACACGGCCCCGTGTCCGCTGGACACGGCCCCGTGCCCGTCTGACACTCTCTCTCTTCATTAATTGTAATTGCGAATTACAATTAATGCGCCTGCTGTACTTTTCAACACGCCCCCGTGCCCGCTGGGCACGGCCCCGTGGTGAGCAATGGAAGCTTCTACTGGTTTGTCTTTTCTGCTGCTTCCTGGGCACGCCCCCGTGTTCGCTGGACACGGGGCGTGTTCAGACTCTGTTTTCTTCTCTTTGTTTTGGGAGGTGCCGTTGAGGGTCCGGGCAGTCCACTTTTGTTCCTTTTCTTGTATTTATGGTAGAATTAGTGGTCTTTTTGCTTCTTTTGTGATTTTGAGCTCATTTCATCCTGAAAATACAAAAGGAAGACAAAAACACTCTTTTTCCAACATTAGTACTTAAAAAGGGTTAGTTTTATGCCTTAATTGATGTGTTTTATATGTTGCATTTTACACACATCAATAAATAAATTCAATTTCCCATGTAGTAGCTTTTAATATAATAAATGTTTAGCAATAATGTTTCGGGCTCTTCATTTTACTGTTTGCAGTTACTGTTTTGTTCAGTTTCATCTGTTAAGGCTGTAACATTTCCCAACTTTTTCCAGGTTTGGCGTTTTGTTTTTTATCGCGTTTAGATAAAGATGGCACGTTGTTTTATACATTGTTTTAATGGCGTTTAGTCTATTAGTGTTGTTTTTTAATAATACAATGTTTGGCCTTTTTTGGCGTTTTATATAGCAACAACGTGCTTTGTTAGCACCCGTTCTCACAGTTTTCATAGTATTCGGCGTTTTGGTGTTTATAGTTTTTTGCGTTTTACAATCAATTTTTTATTAGTAGAGAATTAGATAATAAACAACATAGAATTAGATAACAAACAATAGGAAACGAAAAAAAAAAATTAAAAATGCTAATCTAATTTCCCATCCAAATCTTCACTGTCATCAGCCTCTTCTTCTTGAATTTCTTTTGGCGTTTTGAACCTTTTTGAATACCTTAGCTAGATGCCAATTTTCCTACATAATGCCCGTCTTTAGAAGAACCTTATTTAGTGGCATCCTGTATTTTGGTTTGATGTATTCTTGTTTGATGACATGTTGAAGATCAACGCCTGCTCGAATGCTATTGTAATAATGGAGTCCAAAATAACATTTTTACACTGGTATTGATCCCTTCATGCCGTCAATATATACATCAAGAACAAAGCTTACATGATGACATATCAATGTCATCAGTCTTTTTTTCTTGAGTATTTTTCCATCTCATTCAGGAAAAGCTTATAGAGATACGTACCTCAGAGAAGAATCCATTCAATGAAACTTCATTCAGAACAATCCTCAATATATAAGAAACGAGCTTTGCCATCTGTGGTTTTCTTAGCTACTTTTTTCGCGTTTAAAGTGAGTTGTTTCTAGGAAACATGGCGTTTATTTTCTGGGTGTGATCAATTCATTGTGCAGAGACGTCTCTCTTATAGGATGTTTTTTGGCGCGTAGTTTAGGCGGGATTTTATTATAATAAATGATAATAATAAAGTAACCGTCTTTTCAGTTACTGTGTGTATTTTATTGTTTTGTTCAGCTTTTATGAGTTTAGGGCGATAGACGTCCCATCTTCCAAGTTTGGCGTTTTTAGTGGCGTTACGTAGTTTTTGGCATTTTGTATTTTTAATGTGGTTTAGATAAAGATGTCACTTTGTTCGATTCTCTTGTACCTTGTTTTATACTTTTTTTTGTTTTTAATAATATTTGTCCAAAGTAATTTTATTATAGTTTGGGAATTTTGGGCGTTTTATGGCATGATAGCATTTCACAAGCATTTTGTCTGTGTGGTGTTTTTATTATTATTATTATTATTATTATTATTATTATTATTATTATTATTATTATTATTATTATTATTATCATTATTATTATTATTTTGAAAAATAATGTATTTGTTCTTAGCTGAAAAATACATAACAAACATCTGAAAAAAAAAAACAATTCATCTTCCAAATCTTCACTTTGGTATGCTTCATTTTGTTTTTTTGTTTGTTGAAGTAGATTTTTTGTGGCCGTTTGGAAGCACAAAATGACGTGAGTTTTTTGTTTGAAGTTCATCTTTATCTTCAACCTACTCATCAGTGTCATCCGTCTTTTCATGTCATTCAAATATCCATCAATAACAAAGCATAAAAAATGACATAAGTCTGACATCAACATCTTTTTCTTGAAGATTTGTCCATCTCATGCAGCAAAATGTTATTGAGTTACACCCCTCAGCTAAGAATGCATTATGCGAAACTTCGCGTAGAACAATGTTGACTATATAAGAAACGATGTTTGCCTTTTTTGGCGTTTTACTGAGAAAATAGTGTATCTAAAAGAAACGTCGATTGGAATCTTTGATGTTTGGGTTTTTTTTTGGCGTTTTCTAAGATGATTGGTATATAGTAAAATATGGCGTTTTTGAGTTTGGTGTGTTTGATGTTTGGGTTTTTTGACGTTTCTAAGATGAATTGTATATAGTAGTAAATATGGCGTTTTTCACCGTTTTCTCTAAATCCTGACCATATATATATATATATAGGGTGGGAGTTGGCTACAAAGTTCATTTTTCCTACAAAGTGTACAAAGTCATAAAACACCACAGTTTCAGCCATAAAACACACTCAAAACCCACAAATAATATAGTGAAGATTACTAAAACACCATATTTGTGGGTTTTGTGTTGTGTTTTGGATGATAAGACTTTGATTATCGAATGACTAATATTAGTGTGTTTTATGTTGATTATCATGTTGTGTTTTATATTCATAGTTGTACGATGGTGTGGTTGAAGTTTTTAAGGACTCTTAGAGTTTGGATATTTTGTTTTAGTAATCTTCACTATGTTATTTGTGGGTTTTGAGTGTGTTATATAACTGAAATTGTGGTGTTTTACGACTTTGTACACTTTGTAGGAAAAATAGACTTTGTAGCCGAACCCCACCCTATATATATATATATATATATATATATATATATATATATATATATATATATATATATATATATATATATATATATATATTAAAATTAGAAGCTAATGAATATTAACTAGCATTAAGACTTGCGCGCGTTGCGGCGCGGATTCTTCGCAAACATCGAATGGATTAGTCCAAACGTTATGTGATGCGTTAACCATACAAAAACACGCATTTTGACGTATTTGATTAAACTCAATATAACCTATATAAACATTACGATTGGATCAAAACATAAAGTAGATCAAATTATAGAGTAAAATCATAACGTATTATATATGACCCGAGTCATACATAGAAAACGTAACGGGTATAACGCAAAAGTTGACATGTATAATGAAAAGAGATTAATTAGAGCTCTTAAAAAAGGAAAAAAAAAACGACAATTTGACTCCACTTGGATCTAAACAAAATTTACAAAACATTCATAAAATAATCACGAAAACATTCTAAAAGCCTTTAGATTTTAGGACCCTGCGCGTTGCGACGAACTTGTCACATGGAGAAAAATAGGCGCACTGCGATTGGCTTGTCAGACGGGAAAAAACGTTGAACCTCACACGCACGTTGTGGCGTGTTGACTCGCAAAATATAAAAAGAAACGTAAAACGAAAAACATGCAAAAGAAGAAAAATATGGGGGATCAAAGTTGAAAATAGAAAAGTGTTGTGGTTAAATTGTTAAAGTTGAAAAACTTTGAGTTAAAAGTATAAAAATAAAAGGGATTAAAATGTAAAAGATAAAACCTTTTGGGTTAAAAGTGAAAAATGCAACTTTTTTTTTTGAAAAACCCCCAATGCATGTATTACAACAATATAAAGCAACAACTTGTTGCAAATTTATAATATGGAAATTTTAATATTAAAATAATATATAACTTTTTTAATACTTTTATTATTTAATTAATATTATAATAAAAGTTATTTTCTTTACTTTTTAACTTTACTTATTTTTTAATATCACAGGTTGGGATAAGCTTGGTGTCAACTGATATCGAGTTAATACTAGTATCGAAAATACCGGTACGGTCTTGTTCGGTATCGCTACATGAAGGTAAAAACCGACACTAGTAAAAAAAACGCAAAAAAATGATGCTGAATTGATATTGGAAATCTTTTTGTTCGGAAAATACAGTATTACTACCCGATACCATTTAAACTCATTTATTAAATGAGGTTAAATAAAAGCTATAGCTTTCGCTCAAATAAGTTTTCTCAACCGATACAAACTGAATACTTTACACCCCTAATCCCATCCACGAAAATTATTATGGAAAAATTACAAGTTTTGTCCTTTATCTTTATACCACTTTTCAGGCGGTGTCCTTTTTAACGAATGTTGACAGACGGTGTCCTTTACTAGGTATTTTGTTGCAAGTTTAGTCCTTTACACCCAACCCAGTTAAAAAACCCTGTTAATTGTTGGGTGTAAAGGACTAAACTTGCAACAAAATACATAGGTAAAGGACTAAACTTGCAACAAAATACCTAGTAAAGGACACCGCCTGTCAACAATTAACAGAGTTTTTTAACTGGGTTGGGTGTAAAGGACTAAACTTGTAGGAAAATACCTAGTAAAGGATAACATTCATTAAAAAGGACACCGTCTAAAAAATGGTATAAAGATAAAGTACAAAACTTGTAATTTTTTAATTATTATTTTCCACGTACGAAAACTCTAGCCTTGTTCATCAACCTTTTATTTTTCCCCTCAATTGTTTGTTTGTTGTAGTTTAACATCAAATCAATTTTGGTTTTTCAACAGAAAATTTCTCCCATTTTTCACCTTTCCTGCTGTATGTATCGTATATTCGTATCTACTGCCACTATTCAACCATTTATCTTAATCTCACCGTCACCGACACCAACGATCCTACGTCATCACCACCGTTTCAAGATCTCCACATTGCAGGTCTCCATTCACTCAACTTTTCAACTCAGATCTCTCGAATTAGGTTCCAATTATTACACCGCTGCGGTTATTGCCAAATTGGATGGGGACCGGTCCTTCAACGCCGCGGTGGGGCGGCGAGGTGTCGCAGGACACGGCTGAGTTTCTAATCGGAACATTCGTTGGCGGTAAAACATTTCCGTTAAACTCTGATTACTGGCAGAAGTTACTGGAGCTTCCGTTTGATCTCCATTGGCCTGCTAATCGTGTTCAACAAGCTTGCCACACATTCGGTTAGTTCTGTTTCTGAATTAGGGTTACACTAGGTTTAAATTTGATTAGTGTATATGTATATGACTTATGGAAATGTTTTATTTAGTTAACAGTATTTGTTATAGTTTGATATTGATTTAGGTTAGTGCTCAAATAGTTAAATTAAACCTACACTTAGAGCATCTTCGGTATCTGCGTCCCAATCCGACATGGAGCATAGGTGGTGGTGTCGGTTTTTGGCACTGTTGGAGGTGCTCTTGGTGTCATGGCACTATATATTTATTGTATGTATGCACTATTTAGCACTATGATGTTGTTATTGATTTATTAATTTATTTCATTTTGCAGCACAGAACAATAGTTCTACTAGGCACCTTGCAAAGATCTTGGTTCACTTAACGTGGTGTTTGCAAGAGTCGCTGTCTAACCCTGATTCGGCGGCTTCGATGAAGGCTGTAAATGCATCGTACATATCATCTGTTTTTTTAAAGTATTCAATTGAAAATTTGAAAAGTGAGAACCTTGAAGATTTGTATTTGTCTCTAGACGAGAATGAGACGGTACCCGACAATATGCATAAAGGTAGGTGATATTACATTGTGATATAATCCTCTAATTTGAAGTTTTATTAATTAAAATGGCGTATTAACTTATCTTGTTGGCCTCAGATGAGAACATCATAAATATGGTTATGCATGCTGTGCTTAGCTATATTGGCAAAGTGGATGTAAGGTATATTTCAGGTTATTACTAATTACTTAATTCATTTATTAGGCAAAGGTTTGTTGTTTAATCTTTTCTTGTTTATATATAAATACGCAGTCCCAAGACGTATCTCCTGCATCATGAACTGTTGAACTTCATGCTCATTGCTATGTCTACCCAACTTCTTTCCGGGCCATCACCTGGACCGAATGATGTTCACCCTTTCCTTGATGCAGCTATGAGTCAGGTAACATCAGTTATGATTTATGAAAGTAATGATGTATAATATATAAAGTTATAAACTAGTGAGCCATTTTCATTTGGTGAAACCTAATACAACAATGAAAGAAACAACGTTTTTTGAAAAAAAGCTTTTTTAATTTGCAGGAAAGTTCTTTGGTAGGTTTAGTTGTTCATAAACTGCTGCTTAACTACATCTCACGCCCAAGATCCAAAAGCAGTGCATCTTATACTTTAATGTCTGAAGAAAATCAGCTTGGTGTACTGAAGAGAGTTGGTTCCGCTGCTGGTATATCTTAAATGGCCTCTTATATTGTTCTTTTTTTTCAACTTGCTACATATAGAGCCAGAGATCATAATTGATGAAAAGTTTCATTACTGAATAATGTTTTTACATTGTTGGCAAAACAAGTTAGTAGTTCATAAAAGTCACCTACTAAATGCAATATACCATACAAAATCTGTTGCGGAGTATGTAGGCTTTGGCCCACATGCTATAGCTGAAAATTAGAGAGGGAATTAGGTTAGGGTCCGGCCGGTTCTAATCAGTTAGGTGTAGTTTCTTGTTTAGCAAGGGTTAACCGTAATGTTAGTCTATAAGTATAATCTCCTGTACTTGTAATCATTATCACTCAATGATACGAAAACCCTAGTTGCCCCCGTAGATGTAGATTTCACACCGCGGCCGGACCACACAATTTCTGGTGCTCGTTTTGATCCTAACAAAATCGACTATGATCTTCTAGGTTGTGAACTGTACATTTCCATATAATACAGTTTTGAGGAACACTGGTTTTACCGCTTATGATAAAAAAAGATATTTATTTTTTGCAATACGTCTGCTATTATGTTACACATGTTAGTACGATTCTATCAGGGTTTTAATTCTTGTACAACTAATGTTTGGACGTTCCAAATTGCATTTCATTTCTTCAATGATGTATCTGATAAAACGTTCCCTATACCTCACTTGCAGCAAATATAGTTTTATATCCACTCAGCTACTTTGTCAATTCAAGTGTTGAAGCTTCTAGAAGTCAACTGGCTGACAGCAGTATCAATATACTACTTCTTCTCATTCATTATCGTAAATGCATTCTTGTGGAATCTGTTAAAAACAGCAACACTAGTGTCACTTCCGAGTCTCTTCTGAAAGACGAAACGTATTTTGCTGAAAACCCATATTGCAAAGCCTTGGAAAATGTTAGGGATGTTGAGTGTAAGTTCCTTCTTATCTTGTTATCATTTTGTACTTGATTTTTACAACTATTGCATTATGAATTATGTAATCTGTATTTCAGTTGATCGGGTGGATATCGAGGGAAATGCACATAGCGGTCCAGTTGTGAGACTGTCGTTTGCTTCTCTCTTTGACACACTTGGCATGTGAGAGCCCGTTTCACTTTGATCCGATAGCTGTATTTTAGACCATTCATATAGCGTATTCCTTACAAATTACAACACACTCATTTTGCTACATCTGATTAACCTCTGCAGGTGCTTGGCTGATGAAACCGCAGTTCTGCTACTGTATGCGTTGGTTCACGGGAATTCAGACTTTCTGGAATATGTTCTCGTTCGAACTGATATAGACACATTGGTATGAAGCAACTCCGAATATTTAGTTATTTACTAGTTTGTCTTTTTTACTGGTCATCCCATTTATCTTGCCTAAGAGTCTTCATACTGTTAAATGACCAGTTGATGCCGTTGTTGGAGACACTTTACGATGCTTCAAGGAGAACATCAAATCAAATCTATATGGTGCTGATTATTCTACTTATACTTAGTCAAGATTCTTCTTTTAACGCTAGCATACACAAGCTGGTAACTTCATATTATCTGCCCTGGCTATATGATATAAAGTCCCTTTTAAAGTATTTGTCACATGGAGAAAGTTTTAAATACAAAAGGCTCTTAACGTGCGAAGGTATGCAGCCACCAAATTGCGTTGCGTGGAATTCCATATTTTCAGAGGGAAGGGTAAATTAGGCAAATCAGATAAAGTGTAATAACATGCGTTTTTTTAACAATAACATGCGAATCTGAAAACATAACATGTGTGATTAAACATAACATGCCTTTTTTAGTTATGTGTAGTTATACATAACATGTGTTTTTAAAACAACCTCCATCGTCTTCAACATTTGTTACACTGTAACTGTAACTCATAGATTATTACTCTGTGGTTCTTGTCAATTGCAATCATAAACAAATTATTTAGATTGTTCTTGTGAATCATCCGGTTAATCGATTAGAGATTATGCATCTAATCAATCAAATTGGTTGAATTTGTCTATGTTCTTCAATCGTAAGATTCGATTGAATTGTAATTGATGCTTATGCCCTTCCCACTCGATTGTGTAATTGAATTCAAAGTTATTTATGTATTATGGCACCGCGTTAAATTGAGCCCTAGATTGAATCAGATGTGTGGTTCAGATGATCGTGTATGCATCGCACGTTAAGGGGCTATTGTATGTTAACCCACCCCTTGTTACATGAGACTATTATCCTGATGTACCAACATTTTGTTAGATTTTGCCTTCTGTTCCATGGTATCAAGAACGCCTTCTTCATCAAACATCTCTCGGTTCTCTCATGGTCATCATTCTAATTCGGACAGTGAAGTATAACATGTCTAAGATGCGGGTACGGCAATATATTCATATGATCGTATCAAAGTATACATTTTCATAACATTATACAATGATGTTTTATGTAACAGGATGTTTATCTACATACCAATTGCCTTGCAGCTTTGGCTAACATGGCGCCACACGTGCATCGGCTAAGTTCATATGCATCACAACGCCTGGTTAGCCTTTTTGATATGTTGTCACGCAAGTACGCCATTACCCCTCGTCTTTTTTTGTGTCTTATATTATATGAGCCTCTGATTACTGGTTTTTAATGGGCATAATCTAATATCCAGATATGCAAAACTAGCAGAGCAAAAGAATGATAAAATGCAAATGAGCGATAGTGACCCCAAAGACGATGATAAACTTCCTGAGGACACGGTAGTAAATTGTTATTATTTCAACGTTTTCTTTTTTTATTTCTTATTGTATAATCTTCTTACTTACAATCCGTTGTTCCAGTCAGCAGAATTGCACATATATACCGACTTTCTGAGGATCGTATTGGAAATACTAAACGGAATCCTGACTTATGCACTGCCGAGAAATCCAGAGGTAATTGGTGATCATTATATTTTTAAGGTATCACGTGTCAGTATATGCAACCTTTGACATTTTATGGTATCATGTGTCAGGTGATATATGCAATTATGCACAGGCAGGAGGTTTTTCAACCTTTCCGGAATCATCCACGCTTCAATGAGTTGTTGGAGAACATATTTTCTGTATGTACCAAAAATCGAAATCTATAATTTGTGATATACTTATGCTGGATGGTAATTAACTAATTAATTATGTTGAGTGTGCATGATGCTGATGCTATTCTGTGGCTTTTTAGGTGTTGGACTTTTTTAACAGCCGTATGGACGCACAAAAGTTGGATGGAGAATGGTCGGTTGAGAAAGTGCTTCAATTAATCAACATAAACTGCAAATTTTGGCGAGGTGACGGCATGAAGGTAATCATGGATATTACAACCACATTATTTTCTCAAAACCAGATTTTATTATTATACAACTAATTCTAATACTAATGACTCTATTATCACATAAATTTTCTCAACAAACATCCCCCTTTCATTTTGTAGATGTTCACGCAACTACGGTTCACGTACGAGCAAGAAAGCCACCCCGAAGAGTTCTTCATTCCATATGTGTGGCAGTTGGTAATCGCTCGCAGGTACATATCTTTTTTATTTCTTTTTTGAAACAATCAAAATACACAAACCATAGGTTCAAAAGATTTGCATAGTAACACAGTGGCTAAAAGACATTGGTACCCTTGCATACCGAATTAGTAATGTGTTTTGACTTTTAAATCGTTGTTCTAGCTATTTGCGTTTAAGGTTTGATGTTCACAATCCACTTTGTTGTGCAGTGGTTTCAGTTTCGATCCAAGTAGCATAAACTTATTCCCAGTCGAGCTGCCTGTGGAGGTTCGTTCCTTTACTTTTTCTTCTTTAAAAAGTTATTTTCGGGTTCGATGGTTTGACTTCTGAATGCAGGTCAGCTATGCTCCTGGGGAGATCAATAAAGACCAAAAAATGCAGTTAAATGTGAAGGATGCTGTGGAATCATCTGTTTAGAAGAACACAATCGTTTTTATGTACATATATATAGAGAGAAAAATAAATACTTACAAATAAATAAATGTATATGAATTGTGAATTTATAACACAAATTTTTTTGACAAAAGCATTGAGGTGTTTGCAACATTACTTATGATTAGTTATCAATAAATAACCAAGAATATATAGTAGTAATTAGGAAAGGCACACATTTTTAAAGAACTTTGCTTCCAATGAAAATGATAATCCATAATCAAGAAAAAATAGAATAATTTTGAAATAAATTTATACATGAGACCAATATATAACTAATAATGATTGTTTATCATTATACGTAAGTTAAAACTTAAAACTAATAATGATTGGGGTTAGGATCGTATGAGAAGCACTAGACTAATTGAGAAACTTGGAAAGCATTCTGGATCACACATTTTCTCTAAGCTTTTTGTAATATACAAATATGTATAGTTTAAAATTGACTATATACATATGTGTATAATTCAAGATTTGACAATATACATATATGTATATAGTCTAAACTATACGTGTGTATATTACGAAAAGCTTAGAAAAATGTGTGATCGAGAATGTTTCTCAAGTTTCTCAAATGTGGTTCACTTCTCTTAGAATCCCTACCTTGTTTATCATTATATACATAACTTAAAACTTATAATTTACACAACTTGAATTATTAATAATTTGAAATGGAACACTAACATGAATAATATGCTAGTACTGCTAAATCTTAAACATTAGTTTGACTATAGATTTCGTTAATGGTTTTTCACTTTCATATCATGTTTTTTTTTATTTTTTATTTTTGTGACATGAATATTGAAGTTTAAACTTTTTTTTTAAATGACCACAAAATATTTTATACTATGAAGTTTAACGATTTTATTTCTTTAGTTTTTTCTTTCGGTTGTTATACAAAGTGTCATTATCGTAATGAACTAGACTGATATTGACCAAAACTGAATTCCGATGGGGGATTTTAGTTGTTATTGCTTTAAATTATAAACTTGTTATTGTTAATAACTAAAGCAAATCAAACACGTCCCATTAGTATATCCTATCGATCAAATGTAAACTTAAGGTGTTATATAAATATCCTCTACAATAATGAGAAATAACTTAATTATTATTAATCTTATTAGAACCATAAATTAAAATATAAATTAAAGATTATATAAATTAAAGATTATATAAATTTAATTTAAATACTCATTTAATTATTTATTTATTTATAATTTAAGTATTTTAATCATAAATAAATAGAGACAAAATCCATATAATCTTTAAAAAATAAAGGTTAAGAAATTGAACAGAAAGTTAAAATGGAATAATATATGTAGAAATTATTTATATTTACTATATTATTATCTATATTACATAATTTAATATTATAAGAATTATGAGTTAATTTAATATATTAATACCATTAATTTAAAATATTAATAAATTAAAGGAAAGAATGTCACGTGATATTAGTTGAAACACTTTATTAAAGTTAGCTGATTAGATGACATCACCAACAAGGAACATTCGACCTTCAAAGATAAAATCCAATTTTTGGATAGAGGCATAATAAAATTAAGTCCTCAAAGCTCAATATAGGATTTACTTATTCAAAAATTACAAAAAGATACATGTCCAACATGTTTTAAGCAAAAAGGATAATATGAGTATTAACTTTCAAAAAGAGGGTCAAACATATGACGACTAAGGATTTTATAAATCCGATACTTCAAATACAATTTAAAAAGAAATCCAATGATCTGATTTAAAATCTGACTAAGATATACATCAACATTGAGTCTCAACAACTCATATGAAGCCAACATTTGTTTTCTCAATGACCACAAACTTAAGGAACAAGTATGAGCGTGACAATGGAAGCACTAGTGTCTAAAAAAGTCGAAATTCTCAAAAGTGGACTTTGGGTCATTGAAGACAGGCTCCAATACCTCGTGACTAAATGAAATTACAAGAAAACCAGGTAATGAGGACAAGTGAAGAGGTAAAAACAAAGAAAAAGATCTGGAGTCTATCTAAAAGAGATGTGTATAAAAGGAGGAGGAAGAGAGGAGAGTGAGCATCGGTCATTTAAGACAGGCTTCAATACCTCCTGACCAAATGAAATTACAAGAAAACCAGGTAATGAGGATAAGTGAAGAGGTAAAGACAAAGAAAAAGATCCGGAGTCTATCTAAAAGAGAGGTATATAAAAGGAGGAGGAAGAGAGGAGAGTGAGCATCGATCTTCAACAAGTCTTTAGAAAGTTTTTTCATGTACTAATAAGAGTGTTTAGTTATAGTATTCGTTATAGTATTCGTTTCATAAATCATATATTCATTTTGTAAACCATGTATCTTATATAAATATTCTCTACAATAATGAGAAATAACTTAATTATTATTAATCTTATTAGAACCATAAATTAAAATATAAATTAAAGATTATATAAATTAAATTTAAATACTCATTTAATTATTTATTTATTTTTAATTTAAGTATTTTAATCATAAATATATAGAGACAAAATCCATATAATCTTTAAAAAATAAAGGTTAAGATTTTCTTCTTGCTATACCTATAAATGGGATAGGCCAACATATGTCGCCAGTGGAGTACCGTACTATTCTTAAGTATCGCCTCATGATTCCTTTATTTCCAGTTGATGAGATATGTCATGTTTGTCATGATTCCTTTATTTCCAGTTGATGAGAACCATAAATTAAAGATTATATAAATTTTATTTAAATACTTATTTAATTATTTATTTTTGATTTTAAGTATTTTAATCATAAATAAATAGAGACAAAATCCATATAATCTTTAAAAAATAAAGGTTAAGAAATTGAACAGAAAGTTAAAATGGAATAATATATGTCAAAATTATTTATATTTAATATATTATTATCTATATTACATAATTTAATAATATAAGAGTTATGAGTTAATTTAATATATTAATACTATTAATTTAAAATATTAATAAATTAAAGGAGAGAATGTCACATCACATTAGTTGAAATTATTAGAGTTAGATGATTAGATGACATCACCGAGAAGGAACATTCCACCTTCGAAGATAAAATCCAATTTTTGGATAGAGACATAATAAATTTAAGTCCTCAAAGCTCAATATAGGAATTACTTATTCAAAAATTACAAAAAAGATACATGTCCAACATGTTTTAAGCAAATGGATAATATGATTATATGAGTATTAATTTTCAAAAAGAGGGTCAAAACATATGATGACTAAGGGGGTGTTTGGTCTAGCTATGCTTATTTTCTTTCATTTGATAAGCTATTTTTAAGTGTTTGAATTAGCTTATATTATACAAGTTGATAAGCTCTTTTTAAGTGTTTGTGTTAGCTTTTTTTATTTAGCTTATATTAGTAAAATGACCAAAAAGGGCATGGTTACATATTATCACATAACTTATATTTTATATGTATCTACTTTGTTTTTATGAGTTATACCATCATTTTTGGATAAATTTATGTCGATGATAACGTAAAACTTATACAAAAATACATTAATATTCAATAAACATTCATCTTGGTTTGGTTAGATCTCCTGCAATCATATCTCTAACTGCACTCATGTATAAATCATCTATTCTACGTTGTGTACTTGTGTCTTCATTTACTTCATTAATGTCATTAGATCCTCGACCATTATTTGGAGTGTAAGATTCTTGTTGCGCCCTGGTAAATCCTTCATCACTTGTATCTTTTTTTCTAATATAATTATGAATTGCCATAGATGTTAGCACGATCTTCACTTGTATCTCGTAGGTGTAATTGACATGCATATGTTGTAATATCTCTCATCTAGCCTTCCATACTCCAAAAGTTCGTTCAATAACATTTCTCAATGATGAATGATGGTAGTTAAATATCTCTTTAGGTCCTCTAGGAGCACGACTAGCAACCGTTTTTCCACGACGAAAATCTGGTAGATGATAACGAATGTTGGTTCCTTTATATGGAGCAAGATAACCTCTATTATTTGGATATCCAACATCAACAACGTAATATTTATCTATAATGAATAAAATAAATAGTATTACTTATATAAAAAGTTAAGCAAAACATAAGGTTTAAGCAAACATGGAATGGTACTTTTCATCTTTATCGTCACTATCACCTTTCCCTTCAATCAACTCTTCATCTTTATCGATCATGTTCGCAAAATTAGAAGGAGTCTTAGTGTTATCTCCAACTGCAACACAATCTCGAAATAAAGGCCCGTAATACATCTTATACATCTCTAAATTTTGCCCTCTTAGCTTGGAAAGGTCCTTATCTCCTTGTACAAAACTCAAACCATTTAAATTTATGTATCTAAATGTTTGTTGATAAAGAGGCAACGTACATATAATATGATATAACCAAACTTTCATTTTTTTCAACATAAATTTTCAACATAATAATACCAAAACTGATAATACCAACAAACGTTTAAATATCTCTTAAAATCGTCAACTTAATTTGACTATAATATGATATAACCAAACTTTCATTTTTTCAACATAATAATACCAAAACTGATATAACCAAACTTTCATTTTTTCAACATAAATTTTCAACTTTAAAAAGGTCAAAGAGTATAATGTATGTGTACCAAAACTGATTTTAATGAACTATAAAAAAACTTAAAAAAACAAAATATTACCTTTATTTTTTTATCCCACCATTCATCCGATGCATCAATGGTCTTTCTCACGGGATCCCACCCAATTCCAGATTCAAGTCTCATTAAACGATCATACAACTTCCATTCTTTCTTCATAGTTTCCCAATGATTTTTAATTTGCTTGTGGTCGAAAGTTTTCCCAGTACGCTCTTTCATGTACTTTTCCAAATTCTCATACCCAAATTTATTAAAGTAACCAGTTGGCTTGTTCCCAACTCTAACCTCATTCAAGCATAACTCAAGAAATATCATATGAGTATCATCCGTCCATAATGAACTTATTTTCTTCTTCTTAGTTTTCATGACAACAACGTCATTATCATGGTTCAAGTCCATGACTTGAAAATTAAAACAAAGAGAAAACAATTCAATAAGTAAAAACGAAGAGAACAAATTACATCAGTATATGAAAACAGGTTGGTATTACTCCACTTCAAGCAAATTTTTTGAATGCTTGATAAATGGTAGATGAGTGTTTGATAAATAGGATTTTTAAGGCAAGAGTTAATGGTTTGAGAGATAGTAGATGGATTAAAAGAGTTGATCTTTTCTCCATATTTGCTTAACTTTCTGCAGTTTTCATAAGAATGAAACTGGCTTCTTTTAATAAAGCTTCAATGTGGCTGCAGTTTTCACGACAGAAGTTTGCTTCAGTTTTGAATGGAATGAAGTTATACTATATGTTTAATAGAAATGCATATGGGGTAGGTGTAATACTAAATGCAAACAGTGGTGACAACTAATCGGTGGAAATGGTGTGAAAGAAGTGGTGCAATATTAAATGCAAAAGAGATGCAGCTAGTTATACAAAAGTATCTTTTCTTTAAAGCATGCATCTTTTCACTTATATTAATTTAAAGCATGCATTATTTCTTTTTTTGTCTTTTATTAGTTGCCAATAGTTATACAAAAAAGATACAGGTAGTTAATATAATTGAACGGTGGGTAAAATAATTAATAATTAATCTTTAGTTGTTTGTTAAGTTATTTTGTTAAGTTAATCCACCATTTGAGGGCAAATGAGTAAAAAACCATCTTCTTCAAATAAGCTTATACAAATAAGCTAAATAACCATGTTCCCATAAGCTTATTAGAATTAGCTTATATAAGCTAATAAGCATAAGCTTAAAAAGCTAAACCAAACACCCATTAGTGCTTATTTTGTAAAAATAAGCTAAAAAAGCTATAAGCTTAGATAAAAAAAAGCTAGGCCAAACACCCCCTAAGAATTTTATAAATCCGATACCTTAAATACAATTTAAAAAAAAAAAAACCCAATGATCTGATTTAAAATCTGACTAAGATATACATCAAAATTGAGTCTTAACTCATATGAAGCCAACATTTGTTTTCTCAATGACCAAAATCTTAAGGAACAAGTATGAGTGTGACAATGGAAGCACTAATGTCTAAAAAAGTCCAAATTCTCAAGAGTGGACTTTGGGTCATTGAAGACAGGCTTCGATACCTCTTGACCAAATGAAAGTTACAAGAAAACCAGATAATGAGGACAAGTGAAGAGGTAAAGACAAAGAAAAAGATCTGGAGTCTATCTAAAAGAGATGTGTATAAAAGGAGGAAGAGAGGAGAGTGAGCATCGGTATTCAACAAGTCTTTAAAAAGTTGTTTCATGTACTAATAAGAGTGTTGTATTTTCTTATCTTATGTATTTCCCTTACATCAACTATCGTAAAATACCCATCATGAAATAAAAATCTTCTTCCCCTTTTCCTTATAAAGTCTTTGAGTGATCTTTCTATTTATAGATATTTCTTCTTTAGTAGTAAAAATACTCCAACAGTAATCCGTCTCTTTTTACCTTACACCGGAGATAGGAAACGAAACCAGGTTGTGCTAATATTGTTGAAGGATCCAAAAGGTTTAACCTGACCGTATTTTGGTCAAAACAACAAAAAGGTACGAAAGCATGTTGGACCCTTGTTTTTAATAATTTTGAAATTGTTTTTAAATTATTGACACTCTTAGTCTTTTTAAGGAAACTAGGTTCTTTTTACGTCGTGTGTTACCGCGAAACGAAACAGATAATGTAAAAAAACGCTATTTAAAAATGTAGCATGTTATTTAGAAAGCCTAACAGTTAGAATCAGTTCAGATGATATCATCGTACCATATTACGATATCAAATAAATACTTTATTTGTAATATAAATTCGTTTTTAATAAAACTTATACTGATAGAGGGTAAAAATTATACAAAACTACATACTTAAGCTTAAAAAAATAACGAACATAAGTTATTAATGAAATATCAAATTAATTGAGAAAGCAAAGATGAATTAAAAAAAAAAGAGTTATTAAAACAACAATAAACGATAAAGGAAATATGGTTTTAGAAAAGAAAAAAAGGAAAATACGTTAAAAAGAAAAAAACAATAATAAAAGGAAAAACTGAAAATATGTTAAAAGTTAAAAGTAATTATTAAAAATAATATATTGATATAATAAAATATTAAAAGCTACATATTATATATATATTAATTTGCAACAATTCTTGGCATTGTTATTTGTAACATGATGCTTAGTGGCTTGTACCACTAAAGACAAATTGTTTTTTCATTTAAATACTATAAATAATCTTGTGAGTTAACACGTCGCAACGTACGTGTGTAGTTAAATGTTTCTACGTCGTCTATTTTTTTTCCGTTTCACAGGTTCATTGTAACGCTCGAGTCCTAGATTGACTTAGTTATTTTTTTCTATGTTTTACGTTTCGATTTAATTTTTTCGCATTAACACGCTGCAACTTCAGTGTTGGTTGTCGCTGATAGTAGTGTGACGTTGGTGTTCGCCCCCACCGCAACGCGGGGGTGCTTAATACTAGTTATTTTAAATTTAAATTTACTATTCATGGTAGCTAATAATTACACACAAATACAGCTCAACTTATAATAAAAAAATACAATTAATGCCACATGTTATTTTCTTCTTTAATTAATTTATAATATTATTAATATTTAATTAATATGTAACATTATATCTTACTAATATTATTAATATATAATATTTATCTTTGTTATTATTATTATTAATATGATGTTAGTAATAACATTGAATTTAAAGAAAAACAACCTAACTATATTTATTATCACTGTTAATAATATTAATACATAACTTTATCCTTAGTATAATGTATTTAATGATATATTATAAAAAAACACATTTGAATTATGTGTTTAGGAATATATGATCTTCCATCTTTATCTTTACTAGTTTCTTTTTACGTCGCGTGTTACCGTGAAACGAAACAAAGGATAATGTAAAACAAACGCTATTTGAAAATGTAGCATGTTATTTAGAAAGCCTAACCGTTAGAATCAGTTCAGATGATATCATCGTACCATATTACGATATCAAATAAATACTTTATTTGTAAAATAAATTTGTGTTTAATAAAACTTATACTGATCGAGGGTAAAAATTAAACAAAACTACATACTTAAGCTTAAAAAATAACGAACATAAGTTATTAATGAAATATCAAATTAATTGATGTTGGTGCATACGTCTGTCGACTTCGTCTTGTATCGAGTCTTGCATTGTTCATGGCACAAAGATCGAGAAATCAAGAGAAAAGTTAATTCCGCTTGGAGTGTCAACAAGTAATTCCGCACGGAATTACGGAATTACTAAGTAATTCCGTTTGAGTGTGTATTTCCGTTTGTATGTGTAATTCCGGTTTTAAGGTAATTGCGCATGAGTGATGTTCAAGCGGAATTACCAAGTCTATAAATAGGTAATAATCCGGTTCATTTGAAACGGAATTAGCATAGTATTTTCCGACGACGAAGCTCTGTCGAAGTGTCTTCAGATCTGTAATCGCTCACAAATCAATATACAAGACAGTTATTAGTGAAAATGTTGCTGAATTACTCAATATGATTGTTTCCGCCCTTCATATTGTGTAGAACACCTCTGATCGACTCGTTCCGGGTCTGTACACGATCCTTCAAGTGGTATCAGAGCTCAGGAGGAGGAGTTCTGCCATTTTTAGCTTGATTTCACCGTGTTTTCTTACTTCTACACCTTCTTTTTTCAATTGAACAAGTTTTAACGATCAAAATGATCTGAATTTCAGACATCATAATCGGAATCATGTTTTAACAAAGCCTTGAGAAAATTGGACCTTAATTCAATCTAAATCTGATAAACCAAGTAATTCCGTTTGAACATCAGATCGCATTTGCTGACATCATCATTAATTCCGTTTGAAATTGCACCATAATTCCGCACGGAATTACTTCATTTGGTTAATTCCGTTTGAAGTTGTTGCTAATTCCGCACGGAATTCATAATTCCGCTTGAAATTTCAAACGAAATCATAATTCCGTTTGAAAAAGCGTAATTCCGTTTGAAACAAGTTTCTAATTCCACGCGGAATTAAATCTCGTTTGTCAATTCAAACGAAATTAGGTAATTTCGTTTGAAAATCTTAATCTCGTTTGAAACTTAATCCCATTTGAAGTTGTGTGCAGGTAATCTCGTTTGAAGTGTTTCCGTTTGAAACAGTAATTTCGTTTGAACAGTATTTGTCTTGATAAACGTGATACCAAATCATGAGTGAAGAATTCTACAACGCATTTGCCACATCCCCGACTACTCCGGCTGCCATTGTTCAAAATATGAACCTGGAAAATGAGACAGGAACTATGAAAAACCCCCAAAGCTAATAAGCATTAAGGAGTATTACGGTTAGAAAGATCGGTTTGAAAACTGGGTTCAAGCTAATCATCTGAGATCTTGGGAGTGTATTTTGAAGAAGTATGTACTACCACGTACTGAACTGCAAGTTGAAAAAACGATCTCTGAATTCAATGAAAAAGAACGAGACATGTACAAAGCTGAAAAGATGATGATTAGTCTACTTCAGCAAGCTATTAAAGAAGACATCTTTGTATTGCTTCAACATGACAAAACTTCAAAATCAATTTGGGATGCTCTTAAAATCAAATTTGAGGGAAGTGAGAAGATGATTAAGAGTAAAAAAGGCACTGCTTAAGAAATAATTTGATCTTTTTACAAGTTTGCCAGGGGAAGATACAAAGAAATTAATTGAAAGATATTGCCACTTAGTGCGATCTATGTCAATGTTAAGCATAACCAAAAGATCGAGAGGAATGGGTCGACAAGTTAGCTGATGCTTTACCTCAGAAAGAGTGGGGTACATTTTTTATGATCTTAAAGAACACCGGAGAATATGATGGTTTGACGATTTCTCAGTTCATCGAGAAGATTGAGGGTCAAGATCTGGAACAACAAAAGATTGCGAGGATGAATAATCCGAGTGGTCAACAAGATGTGAAAATGTATTACAAAGGCAGTGTTCAAGAGGTTGAAATGAGTCCGAAAATCCAAACTGCTTTTAGTGCTGGAAACTCATCTGGAAATGTTGATCAAAGTCTAAACAACAGCAGTAGATTTTCTTCGTATCCGAGTGTTAATCCAAGAAGTTCAACTTCAAGTTTCCATTCTCAAAGTTCAAAAAGTGGAAATGGTTGTGTGATACAGTGCAACATTGCATTGAATCTTCCAGATGGTCAAAGTTTTTCTAAAGAAATTGCAAAAGATCACATGGCATTACTTGCAACTGTACTACAATCCTATGAAGCTTTGGTTGCAGGAAGGATCGGAAATCCTATGCTGACGAAAGAGGATTACGATCAGATAGATGCTGAAGAAATGGAGCTTATGGACATCAAATGGTGTCTAGCTAGTGTCTTGAGAAGGGCAGAAAAGTTCAAAATGATAACAGGAAGAAATGATTTCTTGGATGCACATGTTTCTACTTTAGGTTTTGATAAATCTAAAGTTACGTGTTTTCGATGCAGGGAGAAAGGTCATTTCAAGAGAGAATGTAAAAATCAGGAAGCTAGTGGAGCAAAGAATCCGTTTGGAAAAGATGATTACTATCGGAAAGCCGTATATCAACAAGTCACTCAACAACAACAAGAACCACAAGTGGCTCATGGTAGAAAAGTAATAGAGGATTCTTCAAAGAGAGCATGCTTGGTGAATCAAGAAAATTTCAGCTGGGATAAATATATTTCAGCCGACAACAAAGCATGCCTAACGATGAAAAGTGTCACACCCCCAAAATCCCACCTGCGGAGTACTACCGCTTGGAGGCGTGACTGACCAGGATCCAGCCACCAATCATACTGAACAAGCATATAAATAGTTATAAAAGTCTAACCAATACGATTGGTGTTCAAACAAAACAAAGTTTAAGTTGTAAGCGGAAGCATAAGTCTTAAAGTTAAAACATAAGTTCAAATGTTTTCAAGTTTAACATGGTACGCAGCAATCCGTGTCCCACAACGACTCTCCTCCATGCAAGCTCCAGCTGAGTACCTATGGTCCTGCAAAGCATGTAGTAACGAGTCAACAACTAGTTGAGTGAGTTCACGGTTGGGTGTTCGTTTTAAGTTGTTTCAAAAACGGTTTCCTTTATCTGGCATCCTGCCGTGGGGGTTACCCCATAGTTAAAAACGTGACTTGTTTATTCCCGGTTACTCTGGCATTCCAGCCGTGGGGGCTACCCCGTGTTAGTTATCTGGCATTTCGGCCGTGGGGGCTACCCCATGTATCCACTAGACTCGTTACCATATCGACTGCTGACTGTAGTCATGTTTATGTGCCCTGAAACTGTCAATGTCTATCATCATTGACGTGCCCCAGATCCATTAGTTCACGCCCGTCCTCTGCGGCACGGTGTGAGGTTTGTCAGACCTAAATAGCGCTATCTAACTAATGACCCGCTCGCCATTGGCCCGGCGATTAAGTCGATATAAAAAGGAGGGACTTCGTGATAGAGTTTTGGTCTAGTACGAGTTGTCAGTCCGTCAGGACGAGGAATCACATTCCTGAACCATTGCTGTCCTACCCAAGGAGGACGAGGAATCCACGTTCCTTAACCCCATTCCCAACCCAGGGAATCCCATGCTTTGTAGAGGGTGTGAACTCACCTCGGTTTGCTCGGCAGGAACACAGAAAGGTCAATCAAGTTGCAAGTGGTCAACTATGTCCTAACATAGATACCATTTATATCAGATTCAAACCAAGCAGTGCACGCACAAGTAACAATCATGGCATACAGGTTCATGGCAGTTCATCAATAGTTCACAACAAGTTCCACAGTAACATTCACGCATTAAACAGTAGCACAAGGAGTCCATAAGTGCGGCCCACTAACTTAGGCCCGTAATTATGCAAGCCAAAAAAGCGTGGTCTCGAGTCGAGACTGTGCGGTCTCTACTCGAGACTGTGCGGTCTCGAGTGTAGCTGACAGGGTCTTGAGTCGCAAATCTGAGGAGGTTTCGGGTCATGCATGTGTTGGTCTCGAGTCGCAACCGGACTCGCAGGCATGGTCTCGAGTCATGCTGTTTGTGTTGATCATATGTGGTCTCGAGTCGAGACTAGGAGTTCTCGACTCGCAACAGGGGTCGCAACCATGCGGTCTCGGCTCGTCATGCTATGGTCTCGAGTCGAAACCAGGGGTCTCGACTCCCCAGCAGGTGCTGATCCTTCGCAGTTTGTACTATCCAATGAAATTCATGCAGAAATATGTACCATCCACTAAACATGTTTTGTTGTCTAACATTTACCCAAAATGGATCAAACAAATCAGATTTCAAATATTCAAAGCACCTTCAAAGCACATTCAAGTTGTTCATCATATCTATTCAAAACACATTCATCAACTTCTTCACATATTCATCATGTTCATCAATTTTTACAACATAAACAACCTTTATTCAATCACAATCATGAACAACCATCAAAACACTTTAAGCATAACACCACAAACTCGGCTCCATACTAAGCCGGTTACATGACATATGTAAACCAGTTTCATGAACATCAACAACTAGTGGTTTAACTTCATTTAAACACAAGATATCATACTCATCATGCAATATATCCGAAATCAAGACATGTTAACCGATTTATCATCATCATACATATAATATCATCATTTGACAAGTAGCTATTTTCTATCAAGCAAACAACCATTTCTCATGTGCAAACTTAGCAAGCAAACATAATGTCATAATCATCAACCCAAACACAAAACACAACAAGAATCACTAACCGGTTAGGGGATAGGAAAGGTGAACTCCAAATGTCGATTCCAAGCTTGAACCGAAGGTCCTAGTGCCAACCGATTGGATCCGAAAATGAGAGAGTGAAGGTTTGTGCTTCTAGGGTTTTAGTGAGAGAGGACGTAGGAGAGTGTGTGTGTTGTCAAAGAAAAATGGTAAATGTGGCCATGAGTGTGGTATATATACTAGACATGTTTTGTTGTCTAACATTTACCCAAAATGGATCAAACAAATCAGATTTCAAATATTCAAAGCACCTTCAAAGCACATTCAAGTTGTTCATCATATCTATTCAAAACACATTCATCAAGTTCTTCACATATTCATCATGTTCATCAATTTTTACAACATAAACAACCTTTATTCAATCACAATCATGAACAACCATCAAAACACTTTAAGCATAACACCACAAACTCGGCTCCATACTAAGCCGGTTACATGACATATGTAAACCGGTTTCATGAACATCAACAACTAGTGGTTTAACTTCATTTAAACACAAGATATCATACTCATCATGCAATATATCCGAAATCAAGACATGTTAACCGATTTATCATCATCATACATATAATATCATCATTTGACAACAAGTAGCTATTTTCTATCAAGCAAACAACCATTTCTCATGTGCAAACTTAGCAAGCAAACATAATGTCATAATCATCAACCCAAACACAAAACACAACAAGAATCACTAACCGGTTAGGGGATAGGAAAGGTGAACTCCAAATGTCGATTCCAAGCTTGAACCGAAGGTCCTAGTGCCAACCGATTGGATCCGAAAATGAGAGAGTGAAGGTTTGTGCTTCTAGGGTTTTAGTGAGAGAGGAAGTAGGAGAGTGTGTGTGTTGTCAAAGAAAAATGGTAAATGTGGCCATGAGTGTGGTATATATACTAGTTCCACATGGTGCACCCTAAAGAGGTTTACAAATCGGCTAAAGGGGTTTACGGCCCAAATGGCCCAACCGGTTACTGTTCACTCGAGACCACATGGTCTCGAGTCGGGTCCTTGTCTCGCGGCTCACATACTCACACTCATTCATACATATATACGTGACATCCATACAAGCACACACATAACATCACATAAAAGGTTCACATTTATTATTAAGTTAACAAGTTAACTAGTCACATAACGTTCAAGCATGTTACATCAAGACACAACGAAAGGTTCTAAATTTCGAGTTGTCACATCATCCCCAAGTTGAAAGAAATTTCGTCCCGAAATTTGATGGCACTCACTAAGGAAGCTAGTTAAGTTGTATGGTTTTCCCGGTTTTCCTGGGGTGTCACATCCTCCCCCCGTTGATCTGGAATTTCGTCCCGAAATTCCGTAGCTTCAGCCTCAGTAGTGGTCGTACCGTTTGCAAACAGTTGTGGATACTTTTGTTTCATCTGATCTTCGCGCTCCCAGGTGAACTCTGGGCCGCGACGTGAGTTCCAACGAACTCGAACGAGAGGTATTCTAGTGCTTTTGAGGACCTTAACATCCTGGTCCGTGATTTCAACTGGTTCCTCGACGAATCGTAACTGCTCGTCGATAGTGAGTTCCTTCAGAGGAACTACGTGGGTCTCATCTGACAGACACTTCTTCATATTCGACACGTGAAAAACGTTGTGAACTGCACCGAGTTCTGCTGGTAAGTTTAGTCGGTAGGCCACCTTGCCTATTTTCTCAATGATTTCGAAAGGTCCAACGTATCGTGGGTTAAGTTTGCCTCGTTTACCAAAACGAACCACACCCTTCCAGGGTGAAACTTTGAGTAGTACCCGCTCCCCAACCTGGAGCTCAAGTGGTTTCCTGCCCTTATCGGCGTAGGCTTTCTGACGATCACGAGCGGCCGCCATGCGTTGTCGTATTTGAGCAATCCGCTCAGTAGTGTCTACCACATGTTCTGGACCAGTGATTTGACTATCTCCCACCTCTGCCCAACAAAGAGGTGACCGGCATTTACGTCCGTACAATGCCTCAAACGGAGCAACTTTAATGCTGGTGTGGTAGCTGTTATTGTACGAGAATTCCACAAGTGGCAGATGCTTTTCCCAGCTGTTGCCAAAGTCGATTACACATGCACGAAGCATGTCTTCTAAGGCCTGGATAGTGCGCTCGGACTGCCCGTCCGTCTGTGGGTGATACGCTGTGCTCATATCTAATCGTGAGCCAAAGGACTTGTGCATTGCTTGCCACAGTTCCGAAGTAAAACGTGCATCTCGATCAGAGATGATAGAGGTGGGCACCCCGTGCCTCGAAACAACTTCCTTGAGATATATCTCCGCTAGAGTGGAGAATTTATCCGTTTCCTTAATCGCCAAAAAGTGTGCGGATTTTGTGAGTCGATCCACGATCACCCAAATAGTATCATTTCCGCGCTGAGATCTAGGTAGGCCAGTAACGAAATCCATGGAAATTTGCTGCCATTTCCATTGTGGTATCTCTGGTTGTTGAAGTAGGCCTGAGGGTTTCTGATATTCCATCTTGACTCGCGCACAAGTCAAACACTTGCTGACGTAAGTTGCTATGTGGGCCTTCATGCTAGGCCACCAATACGTAGTTTTAATATCGTGGTACATCTTATCCGAACCAGGGTGTACCGAGTAGCGAGATTTGTGTGCTTCGTCCATCACAAGTTCTCGTAGGTTGCCATAGAGTGGGACCCAAATGCGTCCTGTTATGTAGTAAGCACCGTCTTCCTTCTGTTCTAAGCGTTGTCTTGATCCGCGTAGGGCTTCAGCCCTAACGTTTTCTGGTTTCAGTGCCTCTATCTGAGCAGCTCGTATTTGAGAAGGGAGACTAGAATGGATCGTGAGTTGTAAAGCTCTCACGCACTTAGGCGCAGTGTCCTTTCGACTGAGAGCGTCGGCCACCACATTGGCCTTGCCCGGGTGGTACCTGATGGAGCACTCGTAGTCATTCAGTAGCTCGACCCATCGTCGTTGCCGCATATTCAGTTCCTTCTGTTTGAATATGTGCTCTAGGCTCCTGTGGTCGGTGTAGATGGCGCACTTGGTTCCGTACAGGTAATGTCGCCATAACTTAAGTGCGAAAACAACAGCTCCCAGCTCTAAATCGTGTGTAGTGTAGTTCTTCTCGTGAACTTTGAGTTGTCGTGAGGCGTAGGCTATGACTTTATCTCGTTGCATCAACACACAACCAAGACCTTGAATTGATGCATCACAATAAACCACAAAATCGTCTGTGCCCTCTGGCAGTGAAAGGATAGGTGCACTACAAAGTCTATCCTTCAGATGCTGAAAAGCTAACTCTTGTGCATTTCCCCAGCGATAAACAACGCCTTTCTGCGTTAGCGAGGTGAGAGGCTGTGCGATCTTAGAAAAATCCTTAATGAATCTCCTGTAGTAACCTGCCAATCCCAAGAATTGGCGAATTTCCTTTGGGGAACCAGGTGCAGGCCAGTTCTTAATAGAGTCTACCTTGGATGGATCAACGTGAATCCCATCCCTGTTTACCACGTGGCCTAGGAAATGGACCTCACGAAGCCAGAAGTCGCATTTCGAGAACTTTGCGTAAAGCTGTTCTGTTCAAAGGAGTTCCAGAATAAGTCGTAGATGCTGTTCGTGTTCCTCCTGACTCTTAGAATAGATCAAGATGTCGTCGATGAAGACTATAACGAATTTGTCCAGATAAGGCTTGCACACTCGGTTCATCAAGTCCATAAAAACTACGGGTGCGTTTGTCAACCCAAACGGCATGACCAAAAACTCATAGTGCCCGTAACGAGTTCTAAAGGCTGTCTTAGAGACATCCTCTTCTCGAACTCTTAGTTGGTGATATCCCGATCTCAGATCGATCTTTGAATAGTAGCTCGACCCCTGCAACTGGTCGAACAAATCGTCAATACGTGGTAGAGGATAACGGTTCTTCACAGTCACCTTGTTGAGTTCACGATAGTCGATACACATTCTGAAGGTACCGTCCTTCTTTTTCACAAATAGTACTGGAGCTCCCCAGGGCGATGAGCTAGGACGAATAAAACCCTTATCCAAGAGTTCTTGTAGTTGCGTAGAGAGTTCTTCCAACTCAGATGGAGCTAAACGATAAGGTGCACGAGCTATAGGCGCAGCTCCAGGAGCTAGTTCAATCTGAAACTCGACTTGGCGATGGGGTGGAAGACCAGGTAATTCTTCAGGGAATACCTCAGGATAGTCACGTACAACTGGAAAATCTTCCAGCTTCTTCTCTTTCTCCGTGGTGTCAGTAACTAGAGCCAAAACCGCAGTGTGGCCCTTTCGTAAGCACTTCTGGGCCTTAATGAGAGAGATGACGTTCTCAACAGCACTTCTCTTGTCGCCACGAATCATAAGAGGTTCACTACCGGAACCAGGAATACGAACGATCTTCTCGTTGCAAAGAATCTCTGCTCGGTGTTGGGATAACCAATCCATCCCAATGACAACGTCGAAACTACCCAAGACGATAGGAATAAGGTCAATAGAGAAGGTCTGGTTAGCGAGGACAAGTTTGCAACCTTTGACTACGTGCGAGGCCTCCAAACTCTTACCATTAGCTAGCTCTACAGTGTGCTTGTTGCTCAGGGGTGTTGGAATACGCTTAAGCATTTTACTAACTTCTAGTGACACATAGCTAGTATCGGCACCCGAATCAAATAAGACTGTAACATAAAAGTCGTCGAGAAGGAACTTACCCGTCACCACGTTGGGATCATTCCTTGCTTCACCTTGACCAATCACGAACACTCGCCCCTGGCACCATTGTTGTTGTTGTGGTTCCCATTGTTACCATTCCCCTGATTGTTGTTGTTGTTGTTGTTCTGGTTCAGTTGGGGACAATCTTTCTTGAAGTGGCCTTTAGCTCCACACTGAAAGCACCCTTTGTTGTTGCCCTGTTGCTGCCGCTGGTTCTGTTGAGGTTGCTGACGATTCTGATTGGCGGGGTATAAGCTCCTGCAATCCTTTGCAACATGACCAAGCTTGTTGCACCGATGACAGTTGCCCCTGGTGCATGGCCCACTGTGGTGTAGGTTGCAACGATTGCATTTGGGGTGATTCCCCTTGTACCCACCATGGCTTTGACCACCAGACGATTGTTGACTGGGGCTCTTGTGGTCGTCAGTCTTTCTTTGCTGAGACTGAGATTGCACGGAAGTTGAACCCTTGCTCGAAGTTCCATCCCATTTCCGTTTGCTGTCACTCGAGGAACCAGAAGTAACTGTAGCACCTATACGCTTTGGTAACTTGTTCTGCTCCACCGCCTGATCAGTAAGATGGTGAGCCAACTGAACAACCTGCTGGATAGTGGCCAAGTTTGCTGAAGTCACATGACTTTGGATCTCTGGCACCAAGCCCTTGAGATACAGTTCAATTCGCTTATACGGAGGGTCCACCATAGTAGGATATAACAAGGCAAGCTCATGTGATCTCTTGGTATACGCCTCAATCTCTGACCTCGTCATCTTGAGGTTGTAGAACTCGTCTTCCAACTTATGAATGTCATCGCGACTGCAGTATTCCTCCCTGATCATTTCCTTGAAAGTTTCCCATGGGGTGGCGTTGGCAGCAACCAACCCCAGCATTTGAACTTGAGCGTTCCACCACGTGAGGGCCAAACCCTCGAGAGTACCAGTAGCATACTTCACCCTGCGTGCTTCAGGGCATTCACACATTTCGAACACAGATTCTAGTTTCTCAAACCAGCGGAGGAGACCTACTGCTCCTTCAGTTCCGCTAAAAGTAGTGGGTCGGCAGTCCATAAAGGTCTTAAAAGTGCACACCGGTGCCTGAGCATGTTGACCTATGGTAGGTGAAAGAAAGACAGAGTTTAACACAAAGGTTGGTTCACGAGAGTAGGATCCTAAAGATCCTAGAATAAGTTCGGACTGCAGGATATACCTCCTGCGTATGCAGCTGCAAGTGCTGCGGCAACTCGTTCGTTGATCAGAGCCGTCAACTGGGCTTGTGTCATGTTAACGCGTCCAGACATGATTCTTCATATCAAGAGTAACACGAGTGAGAGAGGTTCACGAAAGTACGATGGTAGGATAGAATAAGCACGCACATGTTCAAGCAACAGTAGTTATACTAATCAAGCATACCATGGGCAATGTACTATGTAACTAACAAGTAGGCAATATACATATATCATATCACCTAGAATGTCGAGCCTTGCATGTGGAGTGAAGCGTCGTTGTGGACCGTTGAGCACTACACCGGTTATAGTCTGGTTTTAACAAAAACGTTTCTCCTTTATTAAAACCTAGTTCACTATAACCAATGGCTCTGATACCAATCTGTCACACCCCCAAAATCCCACCTGCAGAGTACTACCGCTTGGAGGCGTGACTGACCAGGATCCAGCCTCCAATCATACTGAATAAGCATATAAATAGTTATAAAAGTCTAACCAATACGATTGGTGTTCAAACAAAACAAAGTTTAAGTTGTAAGCGGAAGCATAAGTCTTAAAGTTAAAACATAAGTTCAAATGTTTTCAAGTTTAACATGGTACGCAGCAATCCGTGTTCCACAACGACTCTCCTCCATGTAAGCTACAGCTGAGTACCTATGGTCCTGCAAAGCATGTAGTAACGAGTCAACAACTAGTTGAGTGAGTTCACGGTTGGGTGTTCATTTTAAGTTGTTTCAAAAACGGTTTCCTTTATCTGGCATCCTGCCGTGGGGGTTACCCCATAGTTAAAAACGTGACTTGTTTATTCCCGGTTACTCTGGCATTCCAGCCGTGGGGGCTACCCCGTGTTAGTTATCTGGCATTTCGGCCGTGGGGGCTACCCCATGTATCCACTAGACTCGTTACCATATCGACTGCTGACTGTAGTCATGTTTATGTGCCCTGAAACTGTCAATGTCTATCATCATTGACGTGCCCCAGATCCATTAGTTCACACCCGTCCTCTGCGGCACGGTGTGAGGTTTGTCAGACCTAAATAGCGCTATCTAACTAATGACCCGCTCGCCATTGGCCCGGCGATTAAGTCGATATAAAAAGGAGGGACTTCGTGATAGAGTTTTGGTCTAGTACGAGTTGTCAGTCCGTCAGGACGAGGAATCACATTCCTGAACCATTGCTGTCCTACCCAAGGAGGACGAGGAATCCACGTTCCTTAACCCCATTCCCAACCCAGGGAATCCCATGCTTTGTAGAGGGTGTGAACTCACCTCGGTTTGCTCGGCAGTAACACAGAAAGGTCAATCAAGTTGCAAGTGGTCAACTACGTCCTAACATAGATACCATTTATATCAGATTCAAACCAAGCAGTGCACGCACAAGTAACAATCATGGCATACAGGTTCATGGCAGTTCATCAATAGTTCACAACAAGTTCCACAGTAACATTCACGCATTAAACAGTAGCACAAGGAGTCCATAAGTGCGGCCCACTAACTTAGGCCCGTAATTATGCAAGCCCAAAAAGCGTGGTCTCGAGTCGAGACTGTGCGGTCTCTACTCGAGACTGTGCGGTCTCGAGTGTAGCTGACAGGGTCTCGAGTCGCAAATCTGAGGAGGTTTCGGGTCATGCATGTGTTGGTCTCGAGTCGCAACCGGACTCGCAAGCATGGTCTCGAGTCATGCTGTTTGTGTTGATCATATGTGGTCTCGAGTCGAGACTAGGAGTTCTCGACTCGCAACAGGGGTCGCAACCATGCGGTCTCGGCTCGTCATGCTATGGTCTCGAGTCAAAACCGGGGGTCTCGACTCCCCAGCAGGTGCTGATCCTTCGCAGTTTGTACTATCCAATGAAATTCATGCAGAAATATGTACCATCCACTAAACATGTTTTGTTGTCTAACATTTACCCAAAATGGATCAAACAAATCAAATTTCAAATATTCAAAGCACCTTCAAAGCACATTCAAGTTGTTCATCATATCTATTCAAAACACATTCATCAAGTTCTTCACATATTCATCATGTTCATCAATTTTTACAACATAAACAACCTTTATTCAATCACAATCATGAACAACCATCAAAACACTTTAAGCATAACACCACAAACTCGGCTCCATACTAAGCCGGTTACATGACATATGTAAACCGGTTTCATGAACATCAACAACTAGTGGTTTAACTTCATTTAAACACAAGATATCATACTCATCATGCAATATATCCGAAATCAAGACATGTTAACCGATTTATCATCATCATACATATAATATCATCATTTGACAACAAGTAGCTATTTTCTATCAAGCAAACAACCATTTCTCATGTGCAAACTTAGCAAGCAAACATAATGTCATAATCATCAACCCAAACACAAAACACAACAAGAATCACTAACCGGTTAGGGGATAGGAAAGGTGAACTCCAAATGTCGATTCCAAGCTTGAACCGAAGGTCCTAGTGCCAACCGATTGGATTCGAAAATGAGAGAGTGAAGGTTTGTGCTTCTAGGGTTTTAGTGAGAGAGGAAGTAGGAGAGTGTGTGTGTTGTCAAAGAAAAATGGTAAATGTGGCCATGAGTGTGGTATATATACTAGTTCCACATGGTGCACCCTAAAGAGGTTTACAAATCGGCTAAAGGGGTTTACGGCCCAAATGGCCCAACCGGTTACTGTTCACTCGAGACCACATGGTCTCGAGTCGGGTCCTTGTCTCGCGGCTCACATACTCACACTCATTCATACATATATACGTGACATCCATACAAGCACACACATAACATCACATAAAAGGTTCACATTTATTATTAAGTTAACAAGTTAACTAGTCACATAACATTCAAGCATGTTACATCAAGACACAACGAAAGGTTCTAAATTTCGAGTTGTCACATCATCCCCAAGTTGAAAGAAATTTCGTCCCGAAATTTGATGGCACTCACTGAGGAAGCTAGTTAAGTTGTATGGTTTTCCCGGTTTTCCTGGGGTGTCACATCCTCCCCCCGTTGATCTGGAATTTCGTCCCGAAATTCCGTAGCTTCAGCCTCAGTAGTGGTCGTACCGTTTGCAAACAGTTGCCGATACTTTTGTTTCATCTGATCTTCGCGCTCCCAGGTGAACTCTGGGCCGCGACGTGAGTTCCAACGAACTCGAACGAGAGGTATTCTAGTGCTTTTGAGGACCTTAACATCCTGGTCCGTGATTTCAACTGGTTCCTCGACGAATCGTAACTGCTCGTCGATAGTGAGTTCCTTCAGAGGAACTACGTGGGTCTCATCTGACAGACACTTCTTCAGATTCGACACGTGAAAAACGTTGTGAACTGCACCGAGTTCTGCTGGTAAGTTTAGTCGGTAGGCCACCTTGATCAAACACCATCTGATTCTGGTTCTTCAGATGATAGTTCTGAGAAGACAATAGATTTTGATCAATCACCAACTGATGACAGTGGTGATGATGAGGAAGAAAGACATATTAATGTTGCAAAAACTCATCTATCTCCTGAAAGTTTTCAATTTTATTTTGCAGATCGCTTGGAAAAGCTGAATGAGAGACGAGTAGCAAAAGAACAAAAGAAAATGAAGTGTGAAAGAGTTGCTAAAAAAGAAGAGACTGTTCAAAATGAAGAGGTTAAAATAGTTGCTGATGAGATTGTTGAAACAGAAAAAGTTATTGAAGCTGAGAAGATCATTGAAGTAGAAAAGATTGTGGAAGACATCAAGCCTTGCTTAAAGTGTTTAGAATTATGCGAGGAATGTGCAGCAAAAGATGAAAAGTTGGCTAAGTTTAAGAAGATGAAAGAACAATTACTGTTCAATCTCAATTATGTGAAAGAGTCGTATGACGTGTCGAACAGAACAGTGACTGGTCTTCAAAAGACAAATTCTGAAAGAGAAGATGCATTGACCATGATGAATGCTGCGATGATGTCGAAACAAAAGCAATAAATCATTACATTAAAGAATGTGCCAAGCTAAAACAAGAGTTGGAGATTGAGAAAATTGAAAATGAAAGAATTAGAAGACTGTTGCAAAGTTATTCTAGTTCTGATTATCTCATTGACCGAATTTATCCAACTGTTGCAGGTTTTGAAGCATTTCAAGATGATAAGAAGCCAAAGAAGAAGGATACTGGTAAGAAGGAGAGTATTAGTTATAACAAGTGTCCACCACCAATTTGGGAAGGGTATTCTCCTAGAAAACCGAACGAGGAGCAAGTCAATAACAATCAATATAAAGTTAAAATCCGAAACAACTGATGAGTTACCAGAAAACATTGACGTCACGTTCACATCGTCTGACACTGATCATGAGTCTGAGTTAATAAAAAAGATGGTCGATCAGGTGTTGGATACAGATGAGGAGTCGGAGTCAAAGTCTGAGTCGGAAAGTCCGGGATCATCATCAGTTGACAGTCCAAAGTCGTCGGTTAAATGGGTTTATAGTAAAGAGTTTTTGCTATCAAAATCTAATTTGAATGGGGAAACATTTAAAGTTGCATATACTTTGAATGATTCTGACAAATTATATTCTGATAAAGAATTTCCAATAAGAAGTGTTCAAATTGAAAAGATCAAAAAGGTTTTCAAACTAACAGAAATCAATATTTCTGAAATAAAAGATTTAAATCTAAAAGAAAAACCTAAAAAGTACACTTCAAGAGTTCAACAACGGTTAAACAAGAAAAAAGGTTACGGTTCTGGTTCTGGTTTTCAAAAGAAACCAAACCATAACGGTAATTTCAAAAAGAAAGGTCTTGGATTTATTCCACCTGAAAATTACAAAAATGAGAAAATTTCTATAACAAAAACAAAATTTGTTGCAGGAACAAGCTCGGAAGAAGAAGCAAAAAGTCCATTCTGGAAGCAATCAAATCGGAAATTCCTTGCCAAGAAGCAAGAGAATGTGAAGATTGGAGCTAATCAGAAAAAGGAGACAAGAACCTGCTACAAATGCAATGAATTTGGTCACATTGCATGGAACTGTTCTCAAGCAACAAAAGCAAAACAGGAAGTCTCTAAGAAACTCAAAGAAAAAGTTGTTGAGAAAAATGAACCACCAACTGAAAAATTCAATTTTTTTTGAAAATTCAACATATGAAGTTGGTGAGTGTTCAAAGACACATTTTTATAAAAAGAGAGCTAAGAATGACAACCAAATATGGGTTGTTAAAAAGTCTGATGTGAAATCTGGCGATGAATCTGATTCCACAAAATCAGTAGAGCCACAGGTTGAGGTCAAAGAAGAAAACTCAGTGCCTCCAGTGGATGAGGTTAATTTTCCACCATCGAAGGCTGAGAATTTTAAATCAAAAGTTGGGAAGGTTGAAATATCAAATCAATTCTATTCTGAGAAGAATGAATTTGATGTTGATAAAGTGTTTAATGGAAATGTGAAAAAGATTTTTGGAAAAATGGTTGAGGGTAAGTTGAAAGGGGTAAAAGAATTATATGAAACAAAGAAGGCAACATACACCCTGACTGAAAATGAACTTGATAAGCTTACATCCAAGCTTGTTGAGGCTTGGATGTCTGTGTTTAATATGTAAAAAATCTGACTTGCCGGAGCTCCAAAGTTTGTAACCGTGGAGCAGGAATCGGCATCATTCTTTACAAAAATTGTTTTTGTGAATGAATCTTAAAAGTGTTAAATTTTTACAGGTGATGGACTATGCCGGAACCCCCAGGTTGGTAAGTGAGGAATAGGTATCGGCATTTTTCTCACAAGTGGTTCTTAATCTTCAAGATTAATCAAGGACATTAAATTGTACTTGATTTATCTTTTCATACAAGTGGTTGATAGTTATTTTTACAAATGGTTAAAAAATGGGGTTCATCTATTGTAAAGAAGAAAGAAACAAAGTGATGATCTTTCCCCTAACCTACATGTGGTTATAAAATCAACAAAACTTATTTTCTGGAAAAATCATTTTGATTAAAACAAACTTAAGTGTTTTGAAATCAAAATGAGAAAATAATTTGTTGTAAGGGGGAGTTCTGATTGTTTATGCTAAGTGGATGGAGATTTGAAGCTTGATACATCAGTTTGTCATTTTCTTGTATAGTTTGTTTTCAAGTTTTTTTTAAATGTTTTTGAATTTTAGGGGGAGTAAGAAATTTCAGAAAATCCAAAAACATTAGAAAATTTGAAAAAGCCAAAAACATTGAAAAATTCAAAAATTAGCTTGGTTGTGAAAAGAGGAAATGATAGTACATCAGTGGACTATCACAACACGCTAAAGATTTGGAAAGTTAAATAGTGATAAATGATCTCACTGAAGATATGTCAGTAGGTTTTTACTCATTTAGTAGATTGTTTTCGAGATATAAACATAAAGTCAAATGCTTACTTATCTCATGGGGAACATCTCTCGGATATATGGGTAACCCCCGAAATCTTGTTTGAAAGATTTTCTGGGGTATTATACCAGGACTTCTGATTTTGCGGGAGCAATAGCCTAGTCCTTGTATATACTTTGCATAAGCTTTAATCATAAAGCCAGCCCTCTGCTAAAAAATTGAGAAATATCGAAAGATATATATCAATGGCAGTTGAAGAAAAGATCCCCAAACGGGACACACCGAAAAGTCGAACCGTCATCTCTCTGCTGAACGGAAGTTCTGACCTGAGCTCTCACGGTTTCGCATTTACCCGTTTACAGATATCGCTAGTGTACACTCATCTGTAAGACTGAATATAGAAATCTGGATACGGGAGTATATTCTGAGGTGGGACACTCGAATAAGTCAAGTACTTAAAACACTTAATTCATATATCGAAACAGTTGAACTTTGTGTAAAGATTTAACTGATAATCTAGGTGAATCATTTAAAACTTAAAATGTCTAAAGCTTAACGGTGTTAGTGATTTGTCTCATAAACTGATATGATCCTCTTACACAAACTCACAAAAAGATTGTCTGTAAATATTTCTTTACTGTATTTTCTTTCAAAAATCCAAAAAGATTTTAGTGTGTTTTAGCATAAATTTTGAAAAATGCAAAAAGATTTTCGATAACTGATGTTGGATAGCTGATTTTCAAAGTTCCAAGTGCTAAACATGATGATCAATTTGAGAGGGAGTCAGTTTAAGCTAAAATGTTTGAATATTGTTTTCAAGTGGTTCATCAGATCTTTGCATTGTTCAAACATTCTGGATAAACTTGAGAGGAAATTAAGATGTATAAATTTGTCAAATGTTAAATTTGTGAAATTTATTGTGAGGTAGAGAATGTGCAGGAAAGCCAAGTTCCGATACCTGAAGACTCTGTGATTTCAAAAAGCCAGACTGCGATCCCAGCATTTTGAAAGGGGGAGTCTGAAGACATCTGAGTAGAGATTGTTCGAGGGGAATCTGTTGGTGCTGATGGAAAGAAAAAGTAGACAGACCGATAAAGACTGAAGACGTTGAAGACTCGACACTTAAGACTCGTCAACATCTGAGGGGGAGTCTGTTGGTGCATACGTCTGTCGACTTCGTCTTGTATAGAGTCTTGCATTGTTCATGGCACAAAGATCGAGAAATCAAGAGAAAAGTTAATTCCGCTTGAAGATGATCTAATTCCGCCTGGAGTGTCAACAAGTAATTCCGCACGGAATTACTTAGTAATTCCATTTGAGTGTGTATTTCCGTTTGTATGTGTAATTCCGGTTGTAAGGTAATTCCGCATGAGTGATGTTCAAGCGGAATTACCAAGTCTATAAATAGGTGATGATCCGGTTCATTTGAAACGGAATTAGCATAGTGTTTTCCGACGGCGAAGCTCTGTCGAAGTGTGTTAGTGCACTATGTCTATTGACTTCGTCTTGTATCGAGTCATGTAATGAGATAGGATAGGATAACCAGTGCACAGGATTCGAGAAACTGAATTTCACCTAATTGTTGGTGATTCCGCTTGAAATGAACAAGGACCATTTCAAGCGAAATCAGAAACAATAGATTCCGCTTGAAACTGACATTGTCCATTTCAAGCGAAATCAACAACTTAGCTTATTCCGCTTGAACTGGTCTTGTTCATTTCAAGCGGAATCTCCACACTATATATAGGTGTACTTGGTTTTTCATTTGTAACTTTCGGATCTGAGTAGCGAAGCTCTGCCGGATTGTCTCCACGTTGTAACTCAGTGTTAAATCAATAATAGAGACATTATAATTACATCGAGCATCCGTTTCATTGATTCCACCTTTGATTCGGATAAACAACTCTTCTGATCGACTCAGTCAGGTCGTACAACGATCCTACAAGTGGTATCAGAGCTCAGGAAGAAGAGTTCAGCTCGATTGCATCAGTTTTCTGACTTCTACACCTTCTTTTTCAATCTGGACAAAATTTCATGCTCAATATGGAATGAATTTTTCACCGAACATGCAAAACAGTATATTAACAAAGCCTTGAGAGTTTGAGACCGAAATACAGTTTAAAAATGACAAAAATCTGGACAAAAAGCTGATTCCGCTTGAACGAACACTTATGGTTCCGCTTGAAAAAGTCAGCTAATTTAGCTTGAAACAACTATTCCGTTTGAAATTACTTTGTGGTTCCGCTTGAATTTGCTATCCCGCTTGAAAAGTTAAGCTATTCCGCTTCAAAATGATATTCCGCTTGAAGAGTTCAATTGGAACAAGTGATTTCGCTTGAAAGATTAGTTTTGATTTCGCTTGAACTTGTTATTCAAGTGATTTCGCTTGAAAGTGTTATTTAGGGATTCCGCTTGAAGTTTAATTTCGCTTGAACAAGTGGTTTCGCTCCAAATAGTGATTCCGCTTCAACCTGTGGTTTCGCTTGAAATATTATTTCGCTCCAAATTGTCAACTCGTGTCGAGATCATTTCACGTCAACCGAGTGTTAGTTTGTTTCAAATTATTTGATATTGTTTGTACTGATTGTGTTTGTTTGATTGTTTGTCTCCATGTTATTCCAGGATTACATCATGGCTGAAGAATTCTACAACACGTTTTTCAACGCGTTCACATCTGAATCTTCCGAGATTACAACTGTTACACCAAAAACCATCACAATAGCGATCAATGAGAACATCAAGCATGATAATTTCTATGGAACACATTCAAAGCCACCAACTCTGGAAAGCATTGAGGATTATACTTGGTGGAAAGAACGGTTTCTCAACTGGGCAAAAGCATATGCACACGAGAGCTGGTTCTGTTTAGAGTTTGGATATGAATGACCAAAAGATGATAAAGGCGAAGAGCTTCCATTCAAAAAGTTATCCAGAGAAGATAAATCTGAATTTGCTGCCGAACAGAGAATGATTGCGTTGATCCAGTCGGCAATTAGAAATGACATTTTTGCATTACTTAATCATGATGGGTCATCGAAATCAGTTTGGGAAGCTTTACATGTCAAAGCTGAGGGGGTAAACAGATCAAAAAGAATAAAATTGCGTTGCTTAAAAAAGAATTCGATCTATTTGATAGCCTAAAAGGAGAGACAGTGAGGCAAATGATTGAGAGATTTTGCCATTTAAAAATTGAACTTGAGAGATTTGAGATAGTGAAAACAAGAGAGGAAATTATAGACAAAGTGATTGAAGCGTTACCACGAGCTGATCAGTGGCAGACGTTTGTGTTTATTCGAAAAATGATACTTTGTATGAAACAATTTCTCTAGACACATTGTTTGAAAAGATTGAAACTCATGAGCTTGAATTGCAGAAGCAGAACAAGATGAGCAGTTCTTCGCATCAACAGAATGTTGGTCTGTACTACAAAGGAAGTTTACCTTCAGAGAAAGTTGTCAGTTCGCCAAAGACAGCATTCAGTGGTGAGAGGACACAAGAGCCACAGAAGAGCTCATCAAGTTATGATCCGGGTTATCATTCATCGGCTTCAAAAGCTAGTTCAGAAGATGCATAGGAGATATTGTGCAACATTGCTCTTAAATTGAAAAATTCTCCAGCAATGAGCATCAACGCAGCTAAACAACAAATGAGTTTTCTTGCATCTGTTCTGGAATCGTATGAAGGTCTGGTAGCTGGCAAAATTGGAAACTCCGAATTGACCAAAGAAGACTATGACCAGATTGATCCGGAAGAGATGGAGCTGATAGACATCCGTTGGTGTTTAGCAAGTTGCATTCGCAGAGCTCAGAGATATATGGAAATTACTGGGAAACAATATCTTGGAAGTGCATCAACAAAACTTGGATTTGACAAATCCAAAGTGACCTGCTTCAAATGTAAGCAGAAAGGTCATTTCAAGAGAGAATGCACTAATTCTGCAGTTGGTGGAAATGAACATCCGTTCAATGATGATTACTACCGAAAGGCGATCTACCACCGTAGCAGAGAAGAGCCAAAGATGATTGAAGATAAACCCAGAGAAAAATCAAGAGCTTGTTTTGTATTTCAAGACGATGAAGGTTTTGACTGGAGCGAGATTTGTCCAGAAGAAGATCGCTTGGAAAATATTCGAAAAACAGCTCATGGCAGAGCTATAACAGAGAAAAGACAGTTTGTTTTAGTTGCTGAAATTAAAGAAGATAACAAAGACAAAGACACAACTGAAATCAAAGAGAAAACTCTAGAAGAGATTTTGAGTGAGAAAACTTATCGAGAAAGAAACATTGCTTTGAATAGAATGGATGAAATGCAAGAAGAGTATGAGAGTGCTGTCAGCAACAAGAGATGGGATAAGAAGAGATAATGTTACTTCAACAGAGAAGGAGAACCAGTTGTTCCAAAGAAAGACATAATCTTTGAAGATGTTCTTCTCATAATTCCTTTAAGAGCCGAATACTATAGAAATGTGTTGAAAGATGACACATATGCAAAAAGGCATGAAAAGGAAATCAGATATGCCATGGCATCGTGTCTGAGAAAAAGGGATGAAGAGAGAATGAAGAAGAATGTTGAAGAGATGGTAAACAATCTGAAGAAAACTGCTAAAGAGGTTAAAGTTGAAGCTATGGAAGTTGAGGCTGTGAAGGAAATCAAAGTTGTGCAAGAGGAAGTTTTGAAAAATGTTGAGACAGAAAAGAGTGAAGAAGAAGTTGAGGTGAATGAAGAGTTTGAGAAAGCTGTTACTGAAGAACAACAAATTGGAGAAGATGAGAAGAAAACTGAAAGTTTGATTGAGGAAAAGATTGAGAATTTGAAGTCTGCCTGTGATAAAGTTGATGTTGAAGAAAAGAAAGAAGAGCTGAAGCTGACAGAGGCAGCTGAAAACACCGAGGTGCCAATCACTGAGGTAAATTCTGATTCTGAAATCTTAAAACCGATTGAATAGTGCAAGAAATGCATGGAAACATGCAGAGCTTGTACTGAAAAAGATGAGAAGTTCAGAACAAGAGATCTTGAATTCACAAAAATTGAAAACATTTTCAAAGAAAAATGCAAAGAAATGCTAGAAAAAGAAAAAGTTTTAAAAGAAAATGATGAAAAACTTTCTGAAAAATATAAAAAATCAGAAAAAGAAAATGAGATTTTGAAAGAAAATGTTTTGAAAAAGACAGAAGAATGTAACCAAAAGGAAATTGTTTATCAAGAAATGAAGAAAGAATATGACTCAATGAAATTGGCATATCATATTACGAAAGTGTCATATGAAAAAATGAAAGATGAAATGAAATTTCCTCAATCTAGAATGAATTATCTTTCTGAAACAACTAAAGAGCTTAAACGAATGTATGAAATCAAACAAGGTGTTGTTAATTCCTATATTGAGGATGTTGCTAAACTAAAGCAACAGATTGTTGATTTAGAACAGGATAACAACAAGTTAAAAAGTTATCACGCATCATCATATGTACTTGAACGTATTTTCAACATAAAACCAGATGGGAAAAATTCTGAGCAAAACAAGAAAGGTATTGGCTCAGAGTTTCATCAAGTTCCACCACCGGAAAAGTTTGCATTTTATGATGAAGAAAAGGTCGAAAAAGCTTTCAACCTGGTAGATCAATTTCCAGACAACATCGATGTAACCTATTCCAAATCTGATGATTCTCATGATTCAGATGTGGTAGGTAAAGTCGTTGAAAGTGTGTTGAAAGAAGAGTCAGTTGATGTAGGTAAATCTGAATCATAGGATGAAAATGAAGGTAATTTTCATGATAGATATCTGAAAAACACAAAATCTGAGAAAAATTTGAATGAAGATTCAAAAGGATTGGTTTATACCATGATTGGATCAGACAAATTATTCTTAGATGTTGTATTCCCAATTCAGAATGTGATTTCAGAAAAGGTTGATAAAGTTTTCAAGATGGTTGAGATTGAAAAATCTAAAATTTCAAAGTTTGCTGGAAAAGGTCACAAAACTTTTTATAACAAACCGGGTTTTAAGAAGAAAAACATGAAGGCTGGGTTGGGTTATAAGAAGAAACAAAGTTGGAAAAGAAATGAAGTTCCAAGTTCTCAAACAAAGATGAATTTTGTTCATGGAACAACATTGGAAGAAGAAAAAGAACTAAAATTTAGACGACAGTCTAATGACGAGTTCTTAGCTCAAAAGAAAAAGCAACAACCACAGGTTAAAGATGTGTCCAAGCGAACATGTTTCAAATGCGGTCAAATTGGACATCTTGCGCGAAAGTGTCCAAATCTAAAACCTGCGGATGTTGACAAAAAGAAGTCTGAAAATGTTGAGAAACAGAAATATGAGAATGTGAAACAAAGGTCCACCAGATTTGATTCGAAACAAACTTGGAGGTACAATACAAACAAGTTTGCTTCAAATCAAAGTTGGAAATCAAACCAGAATAGGTTTGATTCAAAACAGACCTGGAATTCTCACATACCCAGATTCAGAACAACACAAAGTTGGAAAACATCAGTTGATATGACAACCCCCCCCCCCCCAACAGTTTTGGAAACCAAAAGTTGTTCAAAATCAAAGTGATAAAAAAGAGACACATTTTTACAAAAGAGGTACACCGAAAGGTCAAAAATGGTCTGTAAAGAAACAAGTAACTTTGGTAAAAGATGAGAAAGTTGAAGTCAAAGTTGTAAAAGTCTTTGATGACAAAGATTTTCCAAAACTGCATGATACATATTGTGTTGAATTGCCTAAGGTCCAACAGACCTGGGCTAAATTGTTCAAGTAATTGAGTTAATTGAATGTGCAGGTGCTCAACAAAATCAAAGATTGTGAGAATGAAAGTTGGAGCAGCCTGACACAACGAGAAGAGGAGGCTGCTGAACCCTGTGTTGGTTGAAACAAGGAGTTTATTTTCTTTCTGTACATAAATAAACAATATTTTCAAAAACCCTAAAAATTAGAAAAATTAAAAACCAAAAATATGTTTTCAGTTTGTTAAAAATTTGAAAAACCAAAAATATGTTTGTTTTTAATTTTTGTCAAAAATTGAAAATTACAAAAAATATATGTTGATTGAATATGCCGAAACCCTCACCGTGGAACAAACATGATTACTTTTACAAGATTGAAAAACGGTTTTTAAAGTGTCGAAAATCAATGGGTTGTAAATCATGGGGGTACTTTATGTTATATTTTCATGTAATTCAGTGCACAGTTAGCAGAAAATGGATAGCGAGACGAAGCTATCAGTATCGTGTTGTCAAATTTTCTTTTAATGTTTTTGCATTTTAGGGGGAGAAAAATTGCCAGAAAATAAAAAAACATTAGAAATTTTGAAAAAGCCAAAAACATGATAAAATTTGAAAATTGAGTTTTGTGTAAAATGAGGAAATGATAGTACATCAGTAGACAGTTACAGTATGCTAAAGAATTGTAATGATTAAATAGCGTTAAACAGTCTCACTGATGATATGCCGATAGGTTTTTATACATTTAGTAAACTTTTCGGGATATAAACCTAAGTAAGTTTGAATTTTACTTATTTTGTGGGGAACACTACTTGGATATATAGGTAACCCCTGAAATCTCGTTTGAAAGGTCCCTCTTTCTGAGATACTAGGTCTTTATACTCAGTGATATCTGGGGTATTATTCCGGGACTTCTGCTGAATGGAAGTTCTGACCTAGTCCCCGAATAATACTTTCCGCATTGCTTGAAACATAGCACAGCCCTCAGCAAAAATGATGAAACAATAAAATTGATAATCATTGCTGTTGTAAAAAAGATCCTCTAAAGGGGACACACCAAAAGTCGAAGCCGTCATCTCTCTGCATATATGGAAGTATCGACCTGAGCTCTCACGGCCCTCGCATCTAACCCCTTACAGATATCATCTAGGTATACTCACCTGTAAGACTGAATATTGAGATCTGGATACGGGAGTATATTCAAGAGGTGGGACACATGAATGAGTTTAGGTTCTTAAAACACCTAATTTGTATCCTGAATTAGTTGAAATTTGTGTGAAAATTTAAATGGATCAGTATATCGACAATCTAAGTGAATTGTTTAATTCTTAATGTGTAATTAAGCTCAATGGTACTTGTGACTTGTCAAAAACTGATATGATCCTCTGACGCATACTCAAACAAAAATATTGTCTGAAAATATGTTTGTACATATTTCTTTATTGATTTATATTTTCAGAAAATACAAAAAGATTTTTGATTCTGCTTTATTTTCGACAACTGATGTCTGAGATGCTGAGTTTCAAAATCTAAGTAAGCTGATTGTGTTTCTGAAAATAAAACAAGTTCATTAATTTGAAACTTGAATTAAAAAACAAAAATCAAAAACAGTTTGTGATATCTCCAAGGTCATTAGTTTGGACTTGGATGATTAATTGTGAGGGATTTGGATTCTTATATTGTTATAGAGTCAGTTTCCGATTCGATTCGATGAAACTGCAAAATTCTGAAGTTTGTTGATAGGGAGAAAGTTTTAGAAGATTGAATTGCTAGATTATGATTTCTGGAAATTTAAAATGTTGTTACTTATAAATGTATGAGTGGTTGCAGGTAAGAGTCCAGATTACGATGCTGACAACATAGTCTAAGGGGGAGTTTGAAGACGAGCTCAAATCAAGGGGGAGCTTGTAACCGGAAAGCAAGGTGTCGATCTCTAAAGCACGGAAGCTTGGTGAAAGGGGGAGCCTAAAGAAGCTGATAAAGCAAGAGCCAGGACAAGATCCTGAAGAAGCTGAAGAAAAGTTGTAGATTGATGGATGTTTACAGTGTTAGACAATTTGGAAAGAGCATGAAGACTGATCAAGACTAAAGATGTGTCATGATAAAGATTAGACACTGAAGACTTCGTCAATATCCAAGGGGGAGTATATTAGTGCACTATGTCTATTGACTTTGTCTTGTATCGAGTCATGTAATGAGATAGGATAGGATAACCAGTGCACGGGATTCGAGAAACTGAATTTCACCTAATTGTTGGTGATTCCGCTTGAAATGAACAAGGACCATTTCAAGCGAAATCAGAAACTATAGATTTCGCTTGAAACTGACATTGTCCATTTCAAGCGAAATCAACAACTTAGCTTATTCCGCTTGAACTTGTCTTGTTCATTTCAAGCGGAATCTCCATACTATATATAGGTGCACTTGGTTTTTCATTTGTAACTTTCGGATCTGAGTAGCGAAGCTCCGCCGGATTGTCTCCAGGTTGTAACTCAGTGTTAAATCAATAATAGAGACATTATAATTACATCGAGCATCCGTTTCATTGATTCCGCCTTTGATTCGGATAAACAACTCTTCTGATCGACTCAGTCAGGTCGTACAACAATCCTACAAAGTGTCTTCAGATCTGTAATCGCTCACAAATCAATATACAAGACAGTTATTAGTGAAAATCTTGCTGAATTACTCAATATGATTGTTTCCGCCCTTTATATTGTGTAGAACACCTCTGATTGACTCGTTTCGGGTCTGTACACGATCCTTCAATTGAGAAAGCAAAGATGAATTAAAAAAAAAGAATTATTAAAACAACAATAAACGATAAAGGAAATATGGTTTTAGAAAAGAAAAAAAATGAAAATACGTTAAAAAGAAAAAAACAATAATAAAAGGAAAAACTGAAAATATGTTAAAAGTTAAAAGTAATTATTAAAAATAATATATTGATATAATAAAATATTAAAAGCTACATATATTATTTTAAATTTAAATTTACTATTCATGGTAGCTCATAAACAATATATATAAAATTCCTAATAAACAAATTGCAAAGTTATAATTCATGTTTGTTATAATAATCTTGAATAATAATAAATAAATAAATGAATAATGTTAATTTTGTTGTCTTTATAGTCTTTCTTAACATTTCTATAAGATAGAATAGATTTAGTACGTGGCTAATAAAAGTAACAAGTCTAAATAATTTTGATTTAACTTTTAATTTTATAGATAATAACCTACTTCAGTTATCGATTTTGAACAGACAAAATATTTTGGTTATTACCACCGAAAAAGGTTCTTATTTCGGTTAATAACGCCCCCTTCCCCCAAACCCAAATGGTATCAGAGGATCACAAAAACTTTTTTCACTCTTTATTTCAAAGAATAATTACTAACATATAGTGCCATCTTTACTTTATTCACGTATCAAATGTAATTCTTATTAATATGCACACATGTGATATGCGATTAAGTGATGTATCATCAAACTTTCATTCTCACTCAATGACGACTAACAAAATCCAATTTACTTTTATTCGTGGAACAGATGTTATTAGTATACACTCAAATGTATATACTTCAATATGCAACATTTGGTGATGTATCAACTTTTTTACATGTGTATCATCAAACTTCCATTCCCACTCAATGCTAATTGACTGAATTTGATTGAGTTTGATGAGACTTGATTATTTATTTGCTCTTAGCAACTTGGTGAGATTAGATTAGGTATCTTATTTGGTGAGAAAGGATTAAGCATCCTATTTACTAAACTAGTTGTAGGACCCGTGTGAACACACGGGTAGGTTTAATAACCATCGAAATCAAATATTAAAAAATAGATTATAATACATCATTTAAATTGTTTGTGTTTAGTTACATATCTTTATAAAACAATGTTAAAAACAATATGTGTTAGTATTATAAGTATAATGATAAAGGTTTTTGTCTACATGTATATGTAAAATATGATGTTACATTATATCATCACAGCCTCCTACTTTCAAACAATTAAAAGCAGCAAAAAAGTAAAGCAAACAGAGCCTCATTCACTTCATCAAAACACAAAATAAGAAGATCATCAACTCATATATGATCAGAAGATCAAAGGGCAAAAGGGAGGTTATTATAAGAAACCCTCACATTCTCAACGGAGCCTCATTTACTTGATCAAAACACAATATTCCATGTAAGAGGCGCGTAAGTTTGCTATCACAATATGGAACATGAGCACCTTCTTTCGGTTACTTTTTATCGCCAAGGGCACTAATGACATTTCCGAGCGCAAGAAGGCCCTTATTAATATGAACCCATGTTTCCAAAACACACAAAAAAGGGTGTAAACTCCCTCAAAGACCTAAGAAAAGAGCCAAGATGATTCAAAGAACCTTACTTGCAATGGAGGTAGAAGACAAGTGTGTTATTACTCATGTTCAAGATAACCTCTTTCATGTTCATGTGAGCAAGAAGAGAGGAAGACACAAAGGATGTGTCAAACACAGTTCAGATTGATTAAAATGGGTTGAGGGTCTTTAGTCTATACTCTAAACTAATATCATATGCGAATTACTGTCGTACATATTTACACGTGATGCTTGATACATACGTGCTAGGACTTTTACTCGCGACGTCTCACCTTATTTAATATGGTACTATAGTTGGACTCACACCCGACGAGGTTTAGTTAAGGAAATCACGCCCTTTTTAGGGATCTCGAATCGCAGTCATCGAGTGACTTAGCTGGTAGTATCTGTCTTGTAGTGTGTATGTTGTGTATCTCGTTTATGTATGTGGAAATTTGCAGCGCTTTTATCTACTTTATACTATATCAAACCTGTATACTCGCCGGTACATTTTTGTACTGACATTATTTTAACGTATGTTGCAGGTTAATTGCAGACTATCTCGAAATCAAGCTAGGAAGTCTATTAACTCACAATAAATCTAGGTTGTCGGATTTGTATTGTTTGAGAGAACATGAAATCTGTATAACTGTTGCTGACATATTGTTTATTAGTATGGGATAATGAAAGCATTAAATATTGTCACTAAATAGTTGTTATGGATTCTCTTGAGCAATCTGATTCGCCTAGTGTCGCGACCCGATGATTCCCCCATCGGTTGGGGTCTGACATATTGGTATCAGAGCCATAAGTATAGGGAATTAGGAAAGACACGACCGAGTCCGGGTTTTGATGTCTTAGATTTGACCTAGTCTATAGTCCAAGTACCTACCTTTGAACAGCCGGTCTATTGCTTCGTGCGAACCCGGTAGGGTTTTGTACGAACCTACATGCTGTTATACTCTCATTCGAACTCGCAAAACTACATCCTCGTACGAACTCCCGCACATACAGCTTCGTACGCAGGAGCCTTTCCTAAGGCTGAAAACTTACTTTTGCCTTTAGGCTAACACAATACACACGTTTTCGTAAACGCTCGCATAACACCAACGAGTGATTTTGACGAGATTAGGTGTGAAAACCAAGAACTCTCGACGAGATCACTCACTCAGCGCATTATTCTTAGCACGAGAACCTTTCGTTGAGCTAGGAGTGACATCCACATCTCAACGAAGCTCTCCATTTCTATCCAGTGGAACTTTCGAGTTGATTCGGTGAGCACAACCGCAGCTAGGAGCAAGGTTGTTAAGTTAGGGGTGAAACCCGCATCTTAGCGACTCACTCCACTCCTTAAAACGGTTTTCAAAAGCTCTCACCAAAGTCTCGACTGTACTCACGACTCGAGTCGCGCAATAGCTAGAAGGATGAGTGTCGTAGTCGCATCCCGGTGAGGGCAGAGTCCATCAGGCCAACACGTGCGTTCGAACTTGTTGAGAATAGTTGAATCACTTTGGGTAGTCGACGTCTAACACCCCAGACACTCCATCTATTTTAAGCCCGCAATCGCCGATTTTTACGCGTCACCGAGTTTATTACGTTACTATGTGTTTTCGATTGAAAAATTTTACGCTTTATCGATTTCCCGATTTATCGAATTTTCACTTCCCCGCTTTACGTATACACAACTCGCACAGCCATCGCAATCTACAACAAGAAACGAATGTCCGCAACGAAACTAAAATCTAACAACTCGCTCTCTCTTCATCGCGTCCTCGCGCAATCTACACAAAAAATGTATATAAGAATATATTATACAATTATATGTGTTACACGTGAGAACTTAGGAATCTCGTGTATCCTATGTGGCTCCTATGTGAATACGTATTACTATACTACCTCAACAAATTCTGAACACGCTCAATCGCATCGCATACTCAAAATCATTATGATCGAATCTCACTCCAAATCTCTCTTCGTTTAGATGTCTTTGAACGATTCCACCTCGAGACGCACAGCCAAGAGAAGAGCCAGACGAAGCGCCAATAAGAGGATCGCCTCACTCGTAGCCAAGGAAGTGGCCAGGGTCGTCCCTCAAATCGTCGCACAGGTTCAATCTCTCAGCAACTCTCGAACCTCGGAAGACTCTAAGACCAACACGCCGCAGACTACCTTTCTCTACAAACACTTCAAAGCCTATGACCCAATGGTCTTCACAGGTGAAGGAGGTGTATCTCAGCTACTCCAGTGGTTCGATGCCATCAAGGTGACCTTTCGTCAGAGTAGGTGCCCCGAGTATTTTCGTACCATATGCGCTACAAGAGTATTCCAATCAGGAGTATTCGACTGGTGGACAGCCGAGTGTACTAAACGTGGGAACGACGCAGCTTACGCTCTCTCCTGGGATAAGCTGAAGCAACTCATGAAGGAAGAGTACTTCCCTCCCCACGAAGTCCAGAAGTTAGAAGACGAATTTTGGGAAATCAAGCAAGTCGATGGTGACAACAACGGCCTCACAGCAAGGTTCAAACAGCTTAGCATTATCTGCCCAAGTCAAGTTGACACTCCTGAAAAGGCTATCAAGAAGTACATCCGTGCTTTGCCTGAGTGTGTAGGTGATTTTGTGGAAGCTGCAAAACCTGCTACCATCAAAGAAACCTATCGCTTGGCCGTAGAAATCAACGACAAGCGAGTCTTGGCGGGATTCTTCTCCAAGAATGCCACCAGGAAGGCTAATCAAAAAATCGTCATCGAATCTTCCGATGAATCCTCACGCGAACCCTCAGACGAATCCTCTGATGGCAACGCACCACTACAAGACGCTCAGCCAAGCCGCAAGAGAAAGAGCCCGAGCCTAAACTCTTCAAGAACTGAACTGTCTCAACCCGAACCTCTTCGAGCAGTTCCAGTTCACCAAAAGCATGCCTATACGATAACTCTTCCCCTGTGTCAAAGGTGTACTTATCACCACCAAGCAGGAACTGGTTGTTGCTATTGCATCAATTGCAACTGTTACGGCCACTTCACCTGCCATTGCCGCACAGCCCCAGCAGGAGTCTACCACACCAACACCAACCAGATGCAGAACGACGCTGTTGATGGTATGATTCTCGACGTAAATTTTTATATGTTATACTTGTTCTATCGCTCGATGTTGCCACAATATGCGACTTTGACCCTCTCTCTCTCGCTCTCTCTCGTCCTCGCACTTAGTCTAAGTTCGCACAACACAGACTATAATACTAGTACTATATACTATATCACGATATAGTGTGTTTTACCCTCACTATGCGTCCTTGAAATAAGTTACAATAAACGTGCAAGGAACAACTTAATCACGGGTGCACACAGGATTAATTTGGTCAGTGCACGGAGATCGTAGTAAGTTCCAATGATGCTATAACGTTAAAAGCATGGTTAAGCGTGGTGGATACACCGCTGGTACTTCCTATATACAAGCATCTTAACCATGTCGACAAAGTGTGACACCTATTCACGGGACGGAGGCGTGTGGTTGAAGCATGGTGGATACATCGCGGGTACTTCCTATATATAATGCTTCGCCATGCTAACCAATTTCTCGTGAAGAAAGTGCCATGCAGAGTTGAATGTTATTAGACCTCTTATATATTGAGACTATTTTCAACACGCTAAACTCATTCGCAAGGCGTAACATCTCATCGCATCTCAAACGCGTCATCGCTAGACTTTTTGTAAGTCTACACGCACGCAATCGCACCTTCGCTGGAAATCTAACTCGCATTCGCTACCGCTCTACGCTTGAAAGCTTAAATGCTTATCGCATGTGTTAATCTCAACGCTTTGGCATTCGCATCGCTTTTCCCCATGACTCTTATCGCTCATCGCTGTTTGCTTATCGCCTATCGCATATCGTTGTTCGCTGTTCGCTTATTGCTCCTCGCGTATCGTTGTTCGCTTATTGCTCCTCTCGTATCGTTGTTCGCTGTTCGCTTACTGCTCCTCGTGTATCGCGTATTGATTTTCGCTTATCGTTCACTGCCTACCATCTAACGCTCGTCGCTTAACGCTTGTCGCTTGCCGTTATCGCAGATAGTTTATCGCTTATCGCTCTTTGCACTCGACTCTCGCACTACTTCGACGCACACTCTCATCGCTAACTGAGTTGCAAACAATCTCATCACTCAGTTTATTCATTCACCCTTCCAAACTTGATCCAACCACTATTCGCTTGGACTGAGGACGCAAAATCTATCCGTACCATATCGACATAGATGATATTGCTTCACGGGACAGAGGCAATATGGCTAAAACATGGTGGATACGCCGTTGGTACTTCCTATATATAAGTGTTTTAGCAATATTGACAAACTTTCGTGGAAAGATGCCATGTGGGGCTCGACGCTAATTAAAACTTTTGAACTGTTTAAACCTTTTTATAAAATGAAATTTTTACAAACTTTTTGGAATAAATGGAAATTTTCTGAATTTTTTTTATTAAAACCCTTTTTGACAAACAAAACTCCCTTGTAATGTTGGTTTAACAATCGACTCAGGTTAACACCACGTCATAAGAAACTTTTCATGATAACAATCGACTCAGGTTAACACCACGTCATAACAACCTGCACCTTCGTGCTTGTTACTCTCGTTACACTCATTATGCCTAGCACCAGAGATTCGGATCATAATGTAACTATATCGCTTACAACGCTACTTCGCATATATCGCATACTTTCAACACGCTATATCGCACATCACATCGCATACTACATTAACGCTAACGATGACATCACGTGAGTGCTTAAACTACTCCCCTCGCTCATCGTGGTAACGATGACATCGCGTGAGTACTTAAGCCACTCCCCTCGCTCGTCGTAATGCGGCGCAAACGCAACGCAAACCCGAAACACAGTTACTTATTTTACGGCCTGTTATATGTAATAATAATAATAATAATAATAATAATAATAATATCTGAGTATTAAACATGTCTAAACGCGCACTCGCTGGCACGCACAACTCAATTTATCGCACTGAAACGCAACTTAACACGATGCTATTTATCTCGCTATAATGCTTAAAGTATCTACAATGGTTAACGCAACACAACACGTCGAACGAAATGAAAGTTGGAAAACAAACTCGCACCAGTCATCGGATCGAATGACCATTCTGTCGAATGATCATCCGACTGGATGACCATCCGACCGGATGGCCGTCCGATAGACTGGCCATCCAACCCACGCACTGCAACGCCTTAACTCTCTCGTTGCCTATAAATAGGGCCAATGTGTCTCATTTCAACACTTTGGCTCTCTCATTCGATCACTCGCACTCAAGGCACTTTCGGTCACTTTTCACCACGATTCAAGGCTATTCCGTAAGTATTTCTCTCCAAATGCTGTACAACCTTCATCACTAAACACTTTTACATCATTCTCTCTATCAAAACCACTGATTTTCCTTCTGAAAACGTCTTATTTGGACATCTTGAAGGTGGTTCTCACTCGGTTTCTTATGCAAACTGGAGTGTGACGTCACCTCATCAAGAATAGTTCAGATCAAAAGGATTTCCAAATGTTTTAACATGAATCTTAACAAAAACCCGACATGTTCAACTATTTACAAACTTTCCTTCAACTTTCATATGAAACCCGATGGAATCTAAACTCACTCAGACTCCCTACTCAGTTTATAGTCGAGATCCGGCTTGAAAACGGATTTCCACCGGAGAGATGACCGACCAACGGGCCAGAACTGAAACTTCGTCGAGAACAGTGAACTGATCGAATGGGGTGATTCCCATCCGATCGAAGGAACTGGATCTTGGTACGTTTCCATTGTTTGACACGTAGTCTCGTCATCTCCGTTAAACTCGAACTTTCAAACTTAGAAATTTTACAAAGTTGCAAAACAACAGGTTACCCAATCGAATGATCATTCGATCGGATGACCATCTGATCGAATGACCATTCAACCAGGTAATTTGTCTTTTATGCTATTTCATGTTCAAAACAACTTAGCTTAATTTCAAACTACCAAACTCTCGATCAAATTGCCATCTGCCCAGATGACCATCCGACCGGATGACTTAATCTGTACTACAACAAAAACTTCAAAAGTTTTGAAACAATTCACAAACACTCACCTCTCATTCGAATGGACATCCGTTCGAATGATACCTCATCCGATCGAACCACCATTCAACACTAAACTCACTCGGCGCACTGTTTACACGCTGTTCAACGCATATGCTACTGTTCACAGGCTAACTCAGACGCGCTCTCATTCAATCCAATCAAGTTGTGTACTTGTTAAACACCTACTGTGAGTATACTTGACCCCCTTTTAAACGCTTTAAACACATTTTGGGGTGTAACATACGTCCCTATCGAAAACGCACTTATCAAAACGCAGTCTATACTCTAAGCTATTATCACATGCGAGTTACTGTTGTACATATTTACACGTGATGCTTGATACATATGTGCTAGGACTTTTACTCGCGACGTCTCACCTTAGCTAATATGGTACTATAGTTGGACTCACACCCGACGGGGTTTAGTTAAGGAAATCACGCGCTTTTTAGGGATCTCGAATCGCAGTCATCGAGTGACTTAGCTGGTGGTATCTGTCTTGTAGTGTGTATCTTGTGTATCTCGTTTATGTATGTGGAAATTCGCAGCGCTTTTATCTACTTTATACTATATCAAACCTGTATACTCGTCGGTACATTTTTGTGCTGACATTATTTTAACGTATGTTGCAGGTTAATCACAGACTATCTCGAAATCAAGCTAGGAAGTCTTGAAACTCACAATAAATCTAAGTTATCAGATTTGTATTGTTTGAGAAAACATGAAATATGTATAACTGTTTGCTGATATATTGTTTATTAGTATGGGATAATTAATGCATTAAATATTGTCACTAAATAGTTGTTATGGATTCTCTTGAGCAATCTGATTCACATGTGATACACCCCTATACATATCCCATGAATAAAGACACATTTAGCCACCCTCTTAAAAATCTAATATCCCCACACAATCGGAACACGGGAACCAAAATGCAAAGCACTTCAAAACTATACTTAAATATATTGTGTGGGGTTATTTCCTACGGACATTGGGAGGCGATTATTGGAGGGGGGCGTTAGTAGAGACGCAAGCTTTATTAGTGGGTTGGCAAAGAAAAGAGCTGCTAATGCTTTAGATTTGATGCGTCTCATACCCAAATAAGGTGACCTGCAGAGTGAACTACTCTTGCTTTAATCTCGTATGGGCATTGCCGAACTTTTCTTTGATTTAAGGACATGCCAACCGGTATACATGGAAGATGCAGCTTTATTCTTTGACAAGAGTTTGCGTGAGGCGAAGCGACTTACTTCCTTACCAGTTAGGTTTGGGGGTTTGGGGTTGCATTCTACTGTAGAGGCTTTATCCTATGCCTTTGTGGCCTCCAGGGACCAATCTTGGGTGCTACAAGACCACATCTTACGAGACAGTGGTATATGTGGTATGAATTCTGATTATGTTTGTGCTTTGCCTTGTCTTCCTGATATGATTCCAAGCTTCGAATTCAGCGGTTTCACTAAAAGGACACCACCCCCTAAAGCCCAACATGCATTGGCGAGTGCTCTTTTTAGTAAAATTATCCATGACATTGAAGTACAGCTTGACTTGACCGTTAGACAAAAAGTCGTTTTTGTGTGTCTACGAGCACCGCATGCCCAAGATTTTCTTCTTGTTATATCTATAGATGGGTTAGGCCAGCATATGTCGCCAGTGGAGTGTCGTACTATTCTTAAGTATCGCCTCATGATTGCTTTTTTTCCAGTTGATGAGATATGCCATGTTTGTCATAAGGCGTGTTTGGACTCTTTTGGGGAGCATGCATTTCATTGTAGAGAGCTTCCGTGGTTCAAGTACCAACATGATTTGGTTAGGGATGTCTTTCTGCTAAGAAAGAGGCACCCGTGAATTTCTTAATTGAGATCTACCCTTAGACCATCCGACATTTTGGTCTTCAGATGGATATGAGGAAAACACATGTGTGTGGATCTCACAACAGTTTCCTCCCTTATGGGTTTGGGGATAGTTTTTTCACGCTGGGTCAGACTGCTTTGAAAGTTATTTCGGGCAAGGTGACCAAACACGAGAAAGCGTGCCTTGACAACCAACACGTGTTTATCCCATTCGTTTTGATGCTTTTGGTTTCCTTGTGCCAGAAGCCGGGGACCTACTTAGCCGAGTTTAGAACGCCATACACAGTAATGTATGATCTCAAGATCTGTGGATTTAGTTTTTGAAGAGTAAATTACAAGTTTTGTCCTTTATGTTTGTCCCAAATTTCAGGTGTTGTCCTTTACCTTTAAAATTGATGAGTTTTGTCCTTAACGTTTCAAAATCCTGCACGTTATGTCCTTTAGGGTAAACCCAGTTAATTTTTTTTTGTTAGATCTTATCATGTGCAAGGCACATAAGGGCATTTTTGTAATTTCGTTTTTTATGGAAATTTAGGTAATTAACTTAAAATAAATATCACACCATCTTCAAAAGTTGCAGACCCACCACCTGCCGCCACTACCTCCCACCCTCACCTGCCGCCGACCACCACCACCTCCCACCCTCACCTGCCGCCGACCACCACCACCTCCCACCCTCACCTGTCGCCGACCACCCACTATCTCCACCATCGCCTGACCCACCATCACCACTCCACTGTCTCCAACATCACCATCAATTACATCGCCTGAACCAGATTCAACAAAAAATCCCCAAATCCCTGAAAAAACAAAAAATCCCCAAATTCAGGGTTAGAACACTTACTGGTGAATGGCTTATTGACATTCAGTAATCAGTAACAACATCAAAGCACCTTCAGATTGCCTTCAAATCTTCTCTGTTTGTCTCCGTAACATAGATTTCATACCTGTAACAAACAACTTCAATACCTAACTTCATCTTCAACCTAATTTCACCCCCTTTTCATAACCTACAACAAACATCTTCAATACCTGTAATAATCAGTTGCAGACCGAAAATCAACAAGTTGAGAGTCGGTGTCGGAGTGGAACTCGTCGAGTTGAGCGTCGGTGTCGGAGATTGAACGGTGGCTCGTGGCGGAGCTGTGGCGGTGGTGGTGGGGAAAGTCTCTCCCTCTCTCTTCTCTCTCTCTCAGTGATGGTGTGGGTGATGTTGAGAGTTGTAGCTGTTGGTTGCTGTCATCGGTGGTGGACAAGATGCAGAGAGAGACGAACAGGGGTATGAATTTGATGGAGAAAGATATGGATTCTTTATGATATAATGTTATTTATGTAGATAATATATTACATCATATTAGTTTTTTAATTTTTTTTTGTTAATTAAATATTTATGTATATATATAGGTAAAATGACAAAATTACCCTTGTGTAATAGGATTTAACAAAAAAACTTAAATGGGTTTGCCCTAAAGGACATAACGTGTAGGATTTTGAAACGTTAAGGACAAAACTCATCAATTTTAAAGGTAAAGGATAGCGCCTGAAATCTGAGACAAACATAAAGGACAAAACCTGTAATTTACTCGTTTTTAAAAGATGTAGCTTGTTGCCAATTTAGTTTCTACTATTTTGATGTAATTTTTTTGAAGATGACTTGTTATAACAGTTGTCTTTAAAAATGAATATCAATAGCAACAGTTATGTGTTAAGTTGTTAACCATATGGGAACGAATCATATAGGGCATGTTTGGCTAAGTTTTTCAAAACAACTTATTGGCTTATTGACTTATCAAAAAGCCAATAAGTTGTTTTTGTGTTTGGCTAAGCCAAAAGTCCTTTTAGAAATGGCTTTTTGCAAAGAAGAAAAAGAAGGTTTTAAGAAGTCGCAATATTGTGACTTTTTGGCCAGCTTTTAACTTTTCAAACTACAAATTACCAATATACCTCTTCTTTACCCCCTTATATCTAAAAGAATGCCCATTTTAGTCATTTTATATCAATAAACTAATTCAAACATTTTTTTTTTTAAAACTCTTTTTTCAAAAAATCCTTTTCACAAAAGTGTTTTTCCAAAAGTCCTTTTTTAACTATAATAAGCTTAGTCAAACATGCCCATAATCCTTTAAAAACCAAATAAATTGCATCTTCATACGTTCGGAAATTTCTTCATTTCTTTTTCAAGAATTTTACAGTTTTTCTTCGTTTAACGCTAAATCAGGTAAATGGGTTTTCGATTGGTAGTTATTAGTTTATTTCTCATGATCATATCATATGCTGCTGTAACTAACACACACACACAAACCCTTTTGCGTTCATGATATACTATTCATCATGTTGTGGAATTCAGTAATTTGAATTGCTACAGAACTAGTTGTTGCTGTCTAATCTAGTTGTACAGATCAGTAATTTGAATTATCTTTGTTCTTTGGTCTTCCGTATATGATTTCTGCTTATACTCTTTATCATGCGCACCAACTGTTCGATGAAATGCCCGACTTAACTGTTGACTTATTTGTACTTGTCATTAAAACTGCTGATCGTAATATACGTGAAAGACTGATATTGTTAGGCTGTTTAGCACTTAGTATACTTCCTGAAGGTATGAAACATTAATTTATGACCGCGTTATGTCTACAGATCAGGGTACATGAGTATCAGATGGCCGCGGGTATTAACACCGACATACCTTTCTCAAATCATTCAGAACCAAAAGAACCCATTAAAAGCTCTCCGTATCTTTAATGAAGCAAGAAACAGATATCCAGATTACCGTCACAATGGCCCCGTATATGCCACCATGATCAACATCCTTGGCACGTCAAACCGGATCGCTGATATGAAACAAGTAATTGATCAGATGAAAGAGGATTCATGCGAGTGCCAAGATTCAGTCTTTTCAACTTCAATTAGAGCGTATGCAAAAGCGGGAATGCTGAATGAAGCCATATCACTGTTTAAGAATCTGGATCAGTTCAACTGTGTGAATTGGACAGAATCTTTTAATACCATACTTAAGATAATGGTGAAAGAATCTAAACTTGAATCCACTCATCATCTTTTTCTCGAGAATTTCGGAAAATGGGAAGTGAAATCTCGAACCCGTTCACTAACCTGGCTGATTGATGTTCTTTGTGAAAAGAAACGCTCTGATCTTGCGCTACAAGTTTTCCAAGAAATGAATTCTCAATACAGTTATCCGACCCGTGAAACCTATCAGGTATTAATGAAAGGGTTATGTGAAGATGGAAGAATTAACGAAGCGATTCATTTATTATATTCAATGTTCTGGAAAATTTCAAGAAGAGGTAGTGGTGAAGATGTGTTGGTGTATAAAATCCTGTTGGATACTTTATGTGCATACGGGCATGTTGACGAAGCATCCGATATTCTAAATAAGGTTTTGAGAAAAGGTTTAAAAGCACCTAAGAAGAAACGTACGCAGCTCGATTTTAACATGTGTCGAAACGGTAGAGACATAGAAAGTGCTAAAAGTTTAGTTAATAACGCGCTTATTAAAGGTGTGATTCCCAGTTACGAAAGCTATAACGCGATGGCGGTTCAACTTTACGCAGACGGTGATATTAACAGTGCAGAGAGAGTGGTTCAAGAAATGCATGACCAAGGGTTTAAACCACAGGTGGTGATTTACGAAGCTAAAGTGACGGCTTTATGCAAACAGAGTATGATTAACGAGGCGGAAAAGGTGATCACAGAAGATATGGTGGAGGGAAACTGTGTTCCAACCGTTAAATTGTATAATATATTGATTAAAGGTCTTTGTTCTGACGGGAAATCCACACGGGCTCTCGGGTTTTTGAACAAGATGTGTAGGCAGTCGGGTTGTGTTCCTAATAAGGAGACGTATGCTGTATTGGTGGATGGTCTTTGTGATGATGGGAGTTTTAGTGAAGCAAGTCAGCTTTTGGAGAAAATGCTGGTCAACTCTTATTGGCCGGATACTGATACTTTTAGTAGAGTTATTACGGGTCTTTGCTTGATGGGTAGACCGTATGAAGCGGTTGTATGGTTGGAAGAGATGGTTAGCCAAGAAAAGATACCCGAACATTCTGCATGGGCTTCACTGGTTGGTTCGGTTATTTATGACACCGTTGGTATTGACGTCTTGTCGGAAATATTGTATTCATAAGAGAATTGTGTTTATAAAAGATAATCTTGCTTAGTTTGCTCTTTGAAAGAGGATTTGTGGTTTTAATCTTGTGACCGATTATTCCCTTTTGTTATCGTGTTGTCTAGAGGTGGTAAATTTGGCCGTTTAAGATATATGTTGATTCGGGCTACGTTGTATCTTTGCAGTGTCAACTGATTTAAAAAATAAAAAAGTTAGCTGGTCAAATATCAGTCGACCAATATCTGATTTTTACCGCAATAACTGCATAGGATCCAGGTATGTTCATCCAAACGCCATATATAATTACTACACTTTCCTTGTTCCCATGAAGTATTTGCTTTTCGAATTGAACAAATCAACTCTTCATTGACCACTAACATATATAAAGGAGAACCGTGTAAATGATCTTGAATCGAGTGAATATGGAGGGGGTAAATGTGAAAAAACTGAAACTAGTGTACCTCTGTGACTGACTGACTCTTCCTGACCAGTGAATGATCTTGAATGGAAATCAGTTGTAAAGCAATCCAGCAGTCTCAAAAAGTCATTCCCCAAATGCTCACTTCTTCCATTCCAGACTTGTGGAATAGACGACAAGATCAAACCATCCGAAACAAGTTTAGAGATCTTATTGGTCATAAATGTTCCATACACATACAGGAAGAACGTGCATATGGAAACTTCTAATAGGCTACCTGAATGATTTTCCAGTTGAGAATTTGTAGGGATGGTATCTCCAACAATGTTTTGAATTCTTGATTTGGAGCTAACTTTCAGTTGAGTTTGTCCCGCCTCAAATATCATCAACACGATTTGTTCGCGTCGGTTGTGGATGAGAGAACTTCACAATTAAGCATGCTTAGGTGGGAGTAATACCTGGATAGGTTACCACCTTGGAAATCTCCACTGGGAGAGCCAATAACACGTCCATGAGCTTCTTGTGGACAAAATACACACACAATATTGATCGTACGAGAGAACGGATGTTACAAAACCGAACTGATGAACACCACTATCTACATCTGTATAGGTATCTATTGTCTAACACATTAACTTAAATGAGTGGTGTGGGTTGAAATCCATGATTTGTAGGCTAATCCCCGTTCCCACCTCACCCTCAAAATCGTTAATAACATGTGCCTAAAAATCATTGGCCAGATGAAAAGATGAAAAACTGACGTCGACGGAAATTTGTAAAGAAACACAAAATTAGCCCCTAATGAAGACACAACCAAGAAACCCTAAGCAAGAAATCAAAAGAGAAACCTAACTTGGAGATTGTTGTGAGAAGAGTGTGATAAAATAAATAAATAAATAAAAAGCAGGGATTGGGGATTTTCTTGAGGCGGTCCCCAAATAACTATTTAGGGCTCAAGGAACGACATAGTAAAGAGTTCAATGATAATCTGGATTCCGTAGTCGATGAATTGATGAAGAAAGAAACTTTGTCTTTTTTTAACCGCATATTAAGACCCACTAAATATTAACTATTAAGTTCTCTTCTCTTCTTCTATAACCCACTAGAAAAGGCAAATGTGGCCCAAAATAACCGTATATATGGTTTTGCATATTTTTTTTTATCTAAAATCATTAAAACAAGACCAGACTGTGACTGTGAACACCATTGTTACTTTTAATATTGGAAAACCAAATTTGGAACAAAAGAAAAAATCAAAACATAATCTATTTTCAATCTTTTACTAAAAAAAGTTGCTTATACAAGGAATATGTTTAAAAAATATTACTAGCTCCTTTAAAATTAAAATACAATTGTGACACCTATCTCTATCACTTGAATCCCCATAAGATAAAATTAGTTGTGGTTGTGTTTTAGCTCATTTGAACCCAACCTCGCTTCTCAAGAAATTCCACACATTTTCTTCCACCAACAAACAACCATGTCGTGACACGTGTCTTCTTCCACCAACAACCAAAACATTGATACGTGAATGTTAGAGAGACAGAGTGGAGTTAGAGAGAGAGACAAGAATTAACCAAACAACCAACTAACTTCTCTGTTATTCAACTAACTTATAAGTACAGGTGCCAATTAACAGAACTAACAACAACTCACACACATAAGCCCTCACACTATTACAATTTTACACTATAGGCCCCTGTACAATTATACTCGTAACAATACCCCTCCCATATACAATTTTGACCCCAAAATTCAAGACTGCACCCAGCACATCAACACCCAAAATCAAAATCTGGAAATCGCGTCTTCATCTCTTCAGCATTCTCCCAAGATGCATCAGTCACAGGTAAATCCTTCCACTTTACTAAAACATCCATGCCAACTCTATTTCCTCGTTTAACCATTCTCCGATCGATGACAGCCAGATGAAAGATGAACCTTGATTGCGTTGGTGGGGAAAAAATGTAGAATGATCTCCCTTAGCCAGCTTCAATAATGACACATGGAAAGTGGAATGCATCTGAGCCTCCTCAGGTAAATCCAATCTGTATGCAACTTTACCAATTTTCTCCAAAATAAAAAAGGGTCCAAAGTATTTAGGGCTGAGTTTGTTATTCTTATGGCCCCTCAATGATTGTTATCTGTAATCCTGTAACTTTAGATAAACCCACTGGCCCACCTCATACTCTCGTTCTGAAGGGGTAAGGTCCCAAAAACCTCGTATTAAGTACTTGGGGCCATACCACAGCCTCACCTTTTAACCCTCTTTAGACCTTGCACGGCCGCGCACTGGTCCAACAAAGAGAGCTTAAGAAAGACAACAGAAAACACCCGCGCGCCAAAAGGAAGTTAATGAGTCCTTGCGCCTTTGTCCATAACAAACAGGGACAAAAATTCCAGGTTAATACTGTGACAACCCTCATAAAAAATACCTAATCTTCTAACTAGATTAGTAACTAAACATTAAAACCCAACCAAGCACAACCCCCCCCCCCCCCGCCCCAACCGGTTCTAGAAAGTGGGATCCCCACTTTGATTTCTTTTATTTGTTTATTGTATTTGTATAGTACTTGGGGGACATGTAACACAATGGTTATTAAGATGTTGGAAACTTGTTTATAAAAACCATTAGATCTTCATAACACTCATTCATTCACCAACTCAACACAACTCATCCTCTCTCTTCTCTCTTGGCTTTGGCCGAACACCACCCCACACACCATCATCATCATTCAACCTTCTTCAAGCATTCTACAAGCATACAAAGGTGTTAGAAGGCATACAACGAAGCTCGGTGTGTTCGGAAGTTGAAGGACCACTCTCATCTTCTTTTATCCACCACATTTCTTCACTTGAACTTCCCTAGTCTTGAACTAGTGGTAAGAACTTAGATCTTTGCTTTTTACATCTTGTTTAAGTGGTTAATAATGTTTAATGGTCAAAATGATAAGAACTCTAATGAATCTTGTAAAGAAGTCTTGAACATAAACTAATTTGGTGATAAAAGTATGATTAAAAGATGAAGAAATTATGATATTCATGTGTTGTGATGATTGTCGGTTGTTGTTACTTATGTAGTTGATGGATCATCATATGGTCTTTCTAGATCATGATTAAAAACATGATTAGCAAGATGAGAAAGTTAGAAATGTGTAGGATGATGGAACCATCCACACATAAACTATGAACTTGAATAAATAGATATTTTCTTGAAAAATAAAGATCAAAGTAGGTTATAATCTTGTAGATCCAAAGATCCATGAGTGGTTTTACGAAAGAACCAAGTGAAAAGTATGAGTTTCGTTAAAACTTGGATCTTACATAAACTTAACACATTTTTGGTGGATAAACAAGTGTAGAAACACTTGTGTAATAAGAAAAATTCACAAAGAAATATTTCTAGAAAATATGACTAGAAGTTGTGAATAATCAAACTCTTTAAAAATGAAGTTTTAAAGGAACTAATCACATTTTTAAAGGTAACAAGACTTACTAAGTATGCTAGTAAGTTACTACACATTTTTATAAATTTTCAAGTTCATGAGTTTATGGTTTATGCTTGTTTTTGACAAGTTTGGTAAATAAAGGTTGTATGTTGTTGAAGGAGAATTGTTTGGATGAATTTTTGAAAAGAAAATGATATGCCAGTAAGCATGGACACCTCCGTTTACAAAGGAAACTCTGGCGAAATTTTCTAAAATCCCAACACTTAGAAAATATTTTTCTAAAACAAGTATTACGAGTACATTTTATAACTTGCATTTCGAATATAAACTTCGCCATAATTTTTGTAATCAAACACCAAGTATCGGAGGTTGACTTTCGTAAATAAAATTTGATAAATATATATTTAAAATATATATATATATATATATATATATATATATATATATTGTATACTAAAACTCTTATGTGAATATTTGTTTATTTTACCGTTATATTATTTTAGGGTAAAATAATATATAACTTAACAAAGTGCGTTGACGTTTAAATTGTGTGATATGTGATAAAAGTAATGGGTAGATAAACCATACGTGTTGTGCATGAGAAATTGATTGTTATCTGTACCTTATTAGGACGTGCTTGATTTCCTGATTATTAGAGTAACTAATCTAACCGAGCAAACCGAGGTGAGTTCACACTTTTCTACAAAGCATGGAAATTCCCGGTGGGAATGGGAATGGGTTCAGGAATAGGGATTCCTCGTCCTTGGGACGTGTTCAGGAATGAGAATTCCTCGTCCTGTTGGGATGGAATTAGACTTACTGGACTAGAACTCTATCAGCGAAGTCCCTCCCTTTATATCGACTTAATCGCCGAGGCTATGGCGAGCGGGTCATTAGTTAATAGCGCTATTAGGTTTAACAAACCTCACACCGTGCCAGTCGGACGGGCGTGTACTAATGGACTATGGCACGTCGGTGATGATAGACACCGATGCTAGGGCACAATTAATTTTCGTTAGTAGTCGATATGATAAACGAGTCTGGTAGTTTAAATAATGGGGTAGCCCCCACGGCCGGAGTGCCGGGCTGGATAGCCAGGGAATGTGGACATGGGATGGTTAACTGATAAACGTTTTCGAACTATGGGGTAACCCCCACGGCTGGATAGCTGATTAAGATTAAACTACGTTTTTGGAAACAACTCTAAAATGGACAACCAACCGTGAACTCACTCAACTTTGTTGTTGACTAGTTGTTACATGCTTTGCAGGTCGCTAGATGCTATGGGGCTTGCACATGGAGTTGGTCATTGTGGGATGCGAACTGTTATGTCCCGTACTAAATAAATAAACTTTATGAACTTATTAAACTTACGCTTTGGACTTTAAACTTATGAACTATGGACTTATGTTTTGGGTTTTACCTTTAATGCTCCCGCTGTTTAATCTAAACTTAGTTAACTAGCTTTGGTCACCAATTGTATTGTGGTTGATTTTATTTACTTAATTACGTTGTTCAATATGATTGGTGGCTCGATCCTGGTCATGTCACGCGTCCAAGCGGTGATACTCCGCATGGTGGATTTTGGGGGTGTGACAGATTGGTATCAGAGCCATTGGTTATAGTGAACTTGGTTTTAAAAAGGGAAAAACTTTTTGATAAAAACCAGACTATAATCTCTACAGTGCTCAATGATCCACAACGACGCTTCGCTCCACGTGCATGACTCGACACAATAGGTGGTATGATGTATATTATATTGTCGGTTAGATAGTTCACACTGTGCATTAATTAACGTGATAATTGCTATTTGAACCTTGTGTGCTTACTCTCTACTGTCATCCCACACTTACGCACTTTCGCGACACTTTCCTCACATACGTTGCTTCATTGTGAAGATCATGAACGGACGCGGAGGACGTATCAACCTAACTCAAGCCCAGTTAACGGCTTTGATCAATGAACGAGTTGCTAAGGCACTCGCAGCTGTCCCTGCAGGAGGTATAACCTGCCATATCAACCCATCTTAGGACGTTTAGATCCTACCTTCGTAAACCAACCCTCGTGCTTAACCTTGTCTTTTATTCTCGCGCAACAGGTCAGCATGCTCAGCCTCCTATGTGCACGTTCAAAACATTCATGGACTGCCGACCTAGTACTTTCAGCGGCACAGAAGGAGCTGTAAGTCTTATTCACTAGTTCGAGAAGCTTGAGTCTGTTTTTGAGATGTGTGAATGCCCTGAAGATCGTAGGGTGAAATTTGCTACTGGAACACTCGAAGGTGCTGCGTTAACCTGGTGGAAAGCACAGGTTCAACTGCTTGGGCTGGCGGTTGCTAATGCCACCCCATGGAATGACTTCAAAGAGTTGATCAAAGAAGAGTACTGCAGCCGTGACGACATCCACAAGCTGGAGGTGGAATTTTTCAATTTGAAGATGACGGGGTCTGAGATCGAGGCATACACGAAGAGGTCAAACGAGCTGGCCATCTTGTGTCCTACAATGGTGGACCCTCCCATCAAATGTATTGAGCTGTACCTCAAGGGTCTTGTACCAGAGATTCAGAGTCACGTAACCTCAGCTAATCTTGGCACCATTCAACAAATCATCAAGTTGGCTCATCGTCTCACCGATCAGGCAGTTGAGCAGAACAGGCTGCCCAAACGTATTAGCGCTACTACTTCTGATGCTCCCAATGATAATAAGCACAAGTGGGATGGAAATTTGGGCAAAGGTTCTACTTCAGCTCAGTCCCAGCAGCGAAAGACAGATGAGTACAGGAGCCCCAGTCAGCAGTCTTCTGGGAATCAAGGTCAGGGTGGGTACAAGGGAAATCACCCCAAATGTAATCGATGTAACTTGCACCATAGCGGGCCATGTAGTAAAGGCAACTGTCATCGATGCAACAAGCCTGGTCACATTGCAAGGGATTGCAGGAGTCAGCGTCCAGCGAATCAGAACCGGCAGCATCAGCAAGCCCCACCAAATCAACGCCAGCAGCAGCAACAACAAGGTAACAACAAAGGGTGCTTTCAATGTGGTGCTGAGGGCCATTTCAAGAAAGACTGCCCCCAGCTAAATCAGAACCAGAGCAACAACAATCAGGGGAAACAGAAACGGCAATGGAGGAAACAACAATGGTAATGGGGCAAGGGGTTGCGCGTTCGTGATTGGTCAGGGTGATGCAAGGAACGATCCCAACGTTGTGATGGGTAAGTTTCTTCTGGATGATTTCTTTGTTACTGTTTTATTTGATTCGGGTGCCGATACTAGCTACGTGTCCTTAAAGGTTAGTCAGATGCTTAAGCGTACTCCAACACTTTTGAACACCAAGCACATCGTAGAGTTAGCGAATGGTAGAAGTTTAGAGGCTACACATGTAGTTAAGGGTTGCAAGCTTGACCTTGCCGATCAGACCTTTTCTATCGACCTCATTCCTATTGTTCTGGGTAGTTTTGACGTTGTCATTGGGATGGATTGGTTATCTCAACACCAAGCGGAGATTATTTGCAAGGAGAAAATCGTCCGTATCCCTCGTTCTGGTAAAGAACCCCTCGTGATTCGTGGTGACAAGGGTGGTGTTGTTGTAGGCATCATCTCTTTCCTTAAGGCCCAGAAGTGTTTGCGAAAGGGCCACACTACTATTCTAGCCCTCGTTTCTGATTCATCCGCGGAAGAATGGACGATAGAGGACATACCTATTGTACGCGACTTTCCTGAGGTATTTCCTGAGGAATTACCTGGTCTTCCGCCTCATCGCCAAGTTGAGTTTCAAATCGAGCTAGCTCCTAGAGTAGCACCAGTAGCTCGAGCACCATATCGTCTAGTTCCATCCGAACTCGAAGAACTGTCTACGCAACTACAAGAACTCCTGGAAAAGGGTTTCATACATCCTAGCTCTTCGCCTTGGGGAGCTCCAGTGTTATTCGTAAAGAAGAAAGACGGTACCTTCAGGATGTGTATTGACTACCGCGAACTCAACAAGGTGACCGTGAAAAATTGTTATCCTCTTCCACGCATTGACGATTTGTTCGATCAGTTTCAAGGGTCGAGTTATTACTCTAAGATTGATTTGAGATCGGGATACCATCAGCTGAGAGTCCGAGAGGAGGACGTATCCAAAACGGCGTTCAGAACTCGTTATGGCCATTACGAGTTTCTGGTTATGCCTTTCGGATTAACGAATGCACCTGCAGTCTTCATGGATCTCATGAACCGAGTATGCAAGCCCTACCTGGATAAGTTTGTCATAGTGTTCATCGACGACATCCTGATCTATTCTAAGAGTCAGGAGGAACACGAGCAACACCTGAGGCTTATTCTGGAACTTCTTCGAAAAGAGCAGTTGTATGCCAAGTTTTCGAAATGTGACTTCTGGCTTCGCGAAGTCCACTTTCTAGGCCATGTGGTAAACAAGGATGGGATTCATGTGGATCCATCCAAGGTTGACTCGATCAAGAACTGGCCTGCACCCCGTACAGCAACAGAAATCCGCCAATTCTTGGGTTTGGCCGGATATTACAGAAGATTCATCAAAGATTTCTCCAAGATTGCGCAATCTCTCACTACACTGACTCAGAAGGGTGTCACCTATCGTTGGGGTGATGCACAGGAGTCGGCATTTCAGCACTTAAAAGATAGACTTTGTAGCGCGCCTATCCTCTCATTGCCCGAAGGCAGAGATGATTTTGTGGTTTACTGCGATGCTTCCATCCAAGGACTTGGTTGCGTGTTGATGCAACGTGACAAGGTCATTCCCTACGCATCGCGCCAACTTAAGGTTCACGAAAGGAACTACACTACACACGACTTGGAATTGGGAGCAGTTGTTTTCGCGCTTAAGATATGGAGACATTACCTGTACGGTACCAAGTGCACCATTTACACCGATCATAGGAGTCTCGAGCATATCTTCAAGCAAAAGGAGTTAAACATGCGTCAACGCCGATGGGTCGAACTCTTGAACGATTATGAGTGCGCTATCAAATACCATCCGGGCAAGGCCAATGTTGCGGCCGACGCCCTCAGTCTAAAGGATACTATACCTAAGCGTGTACGTGCTTTACAGCTTACCATCCAATCCAACCTTCCCGCTCAGATTCGTGATGCTCAGGTTGAAGCATTGAAAGCAGAGAACATTAGGGCTGAGTCCTTACGAGGATCAAGGCAGCGGCTAGAACGAAAGGAAAACGGCGCCTACTATGTTAACGGACGCATCTGGGTTCCATTTTATGGAGGCTTACGCGAGCTTGTAATGGATGAAGCACATAAGTCTCGTTATTTAGTACATCCTGGTTCGGATAAGATGTACCACGACCTAAAGACTACATACCGGTGGCCTGGTATGAAAGCCAGCATAGCAACCTACGTCAGTAAATGCTTGACTTGTGCTAGGGTCAAGGTCGAATACCAGAAACCATCAGGCCCACTTCAACAACCAGAGATACCTAAATGGAAATGGGAGCAAATTTCCATGGATTTCGTTACTGGCCTGCCTAGATCTCAACGCGGTAATGATACCATTTAGGTAATCGTGGATCGACTGACCAAGTCTGCACATTTTCTGGCCATCAAGGAAACAGATAAGTTTTCTACTCTAGCAGACATTTACCTAAAGGAAATAGTATCAAGGCACGGAGTGCCAACATCCATCATTTCTGATCGTGACGCGCGTTTTACCTCTGAACTGTGGAAGCTATGCACAAGTCTTTTGGCTCACGTTTAGATATGAGCACCACTTATCACCCACAGACGGATGGGCAATCTGAACGCACCATCCAAACCCTTGAAGACATGCTTCGGGCATGTGTAATCGACTTTGGTAATGGCTGGGAGAAGCACCTCCCGTTAGTGGAGTTTTCGTATAACAACAGTTACCACACCAGCATCCAGGCCGCTCCGTTTGAGGCATTGTACGAACGAAAGTGCCGATCACCTCTTTGTTGGGCAGAAGTTGGTGACAGTCAAATCACTGGCCCAGAACTCATAGTTGATATAACCGAGAAGATTGCTCAGATACGACAATGAATGGCGGCAGCTCGCGACCGTTAGAAAAGCTATGCTGATAAGCGAAGAAAGCCACTCGAGTTCCAGGTTGGGGATCGAGTGCTACTCAAAGTCTCACCTTGGAAAGGTGTAGTTCGTTTTGGCAAACAAGGCAAACTCAATCCGCGTTATCTCGGACCGTTCGAATTCATTGAGAAAATTGGCAAGGTTGCTTACAGGCTGAATCTACCGACAGAACTCAGCGGAGTTCACAATGTCTTCCATGTGTCGAATCTGAAGAAGTATCTGTCAGATGAGCCCCTCATAGTTCCCTTAAAGGAGCTCACTATCGATGACCAGCAGCGATTCGTCGAGGAACCAGTAGAGATTACTGATCGAGATGTTAAAATTCTCAAGCGCACCAGAATACCTCTCGTTCGAGTTCGTTGGAATTCCCGTGTGGCCCAGAGTACACCTGGGAACGAGAAGACCAAATGAAACTCAAGTACCCCCAGCCGTTTAAGAAAAATGCAACCACTACTGAGGCTGAAGCTACTGCAGAATTTCGGGACGAAATTCCAAATCAACGGGGAGATGATGTGACACCCTAGGAAAACCAGGAAACCAACGCAACTTAACTAGCTTCCTCTGTAACCACGTGCTAAATTTCGGGACGAAATTCTCTTAACAGGGGGAGAATGTGACAACCCTCATAATTCCTTGTATCCGTACGATTTATTAATGATAATTAAAGTGCTTGATGACTGTGCTGAATCACTTAACTGCTTTCTGATTTCTGTGTTATACTTACATGTGCTTGTGAACATACTAGTAGTGTACAGAAAAGTTATTAAATAGTCCGGTATGCTTTCCTAAGTGTTGAGAATTGAAAATAAACATATATATATATATATATATATATATATATATATATATATATATATATATATATATATATATATATATATATATATATATATATAGGACACCCAACGGAACATTTAAGCACTTTAACGGAACGGTACCCAACCGAACAACCGGACATTACCCGGAACACCAAAATAATGCTAGAAGCATTGTTTTTATTTTTCTAACTAGTTAGGGTCCCCAAACACCCTAACACACTATATATTACTTAATACACATGAACCACTAACTAGATACCTAATCTTCTAACTAGATTAGTAACTAAACATTAATGCCCAACCAAGCACACCCCCCCACTGGTTCTAGAAAGTGGGATCCCCACTTTGATTTCTTTTATTTGTTTATTGTATTTGTATAGTACTTGGGGGACATGTAACACAATGGTTATTAAGATGTTGGAAACTTGTTTATAAAAACCATTAGATCTTCATAACACTCATTTATTCACCAACTCAACACAACTCATCCTCTCTCTTCTATCTTGGCTTCGGCCGAACACCACCCCACACACCATCATCATCATTCAACCTTCTTCAAGCATTCTACAAGCATACAAAGGTGTTAGAAGGCATACAACAAAGCTCGGTGTGTTCGGAAGTTGAAGGACCACTCTCATCTTCTTTTATCCACCACATTTCTTCACTTGAACTTCCCTAGTCTTGAACTAGTGGTAAGAACTTAGATCTTTGCTTTTTACATCTTGTTTAAGTGGTTAATAATGTTTAATGGTCAAAATGATAAGAACTCTAATGAATCTTGTAAAGAAGTCTTGAACATAAACTAATTTGGTGATAAAAGTATGATTAAAAGATGAAGAAATTATGATATTCATGTGTTGTGATGATTGTCAGTTGTTGTTACTTATGTAGTTGATGGATCATCATATGGTCTTGCTAGATCATGATTAAAAACATGATCTAGCAAGATGAGAAAGTTAGAAATGTGTAGGATGATGGAATCATCCACACATAAACTATGAACTTGAATAAATAGATGTTTTCTTGAAAAATAAAGATCAAATTAGGTTATAATCTTGTAGATCCAAAGATCCATGAGTGGTTTTACGAAAGAACCAAGTGAAAAGTATGAGTTTCGTTAAAACTTGGATCTTACATAAACTTAACACATTTTTGGTGGATAAACAAGTGTAGAAACACTTGTGTAATAAGAAAATTTCACAAAGAAATACTTCTCGAAAATATGACTAGAAGTTGTGAATAATCAAACTCTTTAAAAATGAAGTTTTAAAGGAACTAATCACATTTTTAAAGGTAACAAGACTTACTAAGTATGCTAGTAAGTTACTACACATTTTTTTAAATTTTCAAGTTCATGAGTTTATGGTTTATGCTTGTTTTTGACAAGTTTGGTAAATAAAGGTTGTATGTTGTTGAAGGAGAATTGTTTGGATGAATTTTTGAAAAGAAAATGATATGCTAGTAAGCATGGACACCTCCGTTTACAAAGGAAACTCTGGCGAAATTTTCTAAAATCCCAACACTTAGAAAATATTTTTCTAAAACAAGTATTACGAGTACATTTTATAACTTGCATTTCGAATATAAACTTCGCCATAATTTTTGTAATCAAACACCAAGTATCGGAGGTTGACTTTCGTAAATAAAATTTGATAAATATATATTTAAAATATATATATATTGTATACTAAAACTCTTGTGTGAATATTTGTTTATTTTACCGTTATATTATTTTAGGGTAAAATAATATATAACTTAACAAAGTGCGTTGACGTTTAAATTGTGTGATATGTGATAAATGTAATGGGTAGATAAACAATACGTGTTGTGCATGAGAAATTGATTGTTATATGTACCTTATTAGGACGTGCTTAATTTCCTGATTATTAGAGTAACTAATCTAACCGAGCAAACCGAGGTGAGTTCACACTTTTCTACAAAGCATGGAAATTCCCGGTGGGAATGGGAATGGGTTCAGGAATAGGGATTCCTCATCCTTGGGACGTGTTCAGGAATGAGAATTCCTCGTCCTGTTGGGATGGAATTAGACTTACTGGACTAGAACTCTATCAGCGAAGTCCCTCCCTTTATATCGACTAAATCGCCGAGGCTATGGCGAGCGGGTCATTAGTTAATAGCGCTATTAGGTTTAACAAACCTCACACCGTGCCAGTCGGACGGGCGTGTACTAATGGACTATGGCACGTCGGTGATGATAGACACCGACGCTAGGGCACAATTAATTTTCGTTAGTAGTCGATATGATAAACGAGTCTGGTAGTTTAAATAATGGGGTAGCCCCCACGGCCGGAGTGCCGGGCTGGATAGCCAGGGAATGTGGACATGGGATGGTTAACTGATAAACGTTTTCGAACTATGGGGTAACCCCCACGGCTGGATAGCTGATTAAGATTAAACTACGTTTTTGGAAACAACTCTAAAATGGACAACCAACCGTGAACTCACTCAACTTTGTTGTTGACTCGTTGTTACATGCTTTGCAGGTCGCTAGATGCTATGGGGCTTGCACATGGAGTTGGTCGTTGTGGGATGCGAACAGTTATGTCCCGTACTCAATAAATAAACTTTATGAACTTATTAAACTTACGCTTTGGACTTTAAACTTATGAACTATGGACTTATGTTTTGGGTTTTACCTTTAATGCTTCCGCTGTCTAATCTGAACTTAGTTAACTAGCTTTGGTCACCAATTGTATTGTGGTTGATTTTATTTACTTAATTACGTTGTTCAATATGATTGGTGGCTCGATCCTGGTCATGTCACGCCTCCAAGCAGTGATACTCCGCATGGTGGATTTTGGGGGTGTGACAAATACTTCTGCTTAAATAATACCCAGACTTGGATATTATTTACTACACTGATACCACACGATAAGGAGTCACACCGGATTATGGCAATAATCTTCTAGAAGACTCAATCGTGCACCACCAGACGGTTATAGCCGTCTGGGACACGTGTCATCATCCCAGGCCACCCTGAAATCACGATGATGGCATGGAATTGGAGAGAAACCTCCACTTGCCCACTTTCCACGTGGCGATACCCCAGCCGTTGATCTAAATGACGATCCGTGTGCTTTCACGTCAGATCAAGAAGATTAACGGGAAAAGAAATAACCGCTTACGGAGTTAGTATCTTCCGTCAATATTTCAACAACGAGTTTTCCCGCCCAAACTCCCGGCTATAAATATGAGAGTAATTCAGGTATGAACTTTAAGTTACACTCACTTCATTAATACTTCTTCTTCTTCTTGATAAACATATACTTATTCTCACGCCGAAGTGTGGTCACGGAGAGAACCTCCCTTCTCCCCGTGGCGAGACTAACGGTGTTCTGTTTTGCAGTATTTGTCGGAGAAGAAGATCCCTCCCTTTGAATTAAACGAGAGAGAACCACCCCTTTTATCCAGAACCTAACCCCCTGGATAATTTGATTCCGGTCATTTATCCAGTGTTTCTTCATTGGCGCCTACCGATTTCTCTGTTTCACCTATTTTTTTTCGTTTCGATTCGTTTTTCCTCATTCTCTGTTTTCATATGGCAGAGAATTCATCATTCCACCCATCAAGTTCTCGATCTGAATTCAAGAGTTTTGCAGCCCTTCGACGAAATCATGGGAATTAAAGAAAACAACAACAGTCATTCAGAAGGAAATGACTCCATAGTACAAACAAGAGTTCATAACCATTCAGATCAACTCTTAGAAAGAACTCTGGAATACTGGTTCGGGAGATTCCGGATCGCTATAAACAAAATTTTCACACAAATCAACAGATCTGAGTCGTTAAATATCGGATCTGATGTTCTGAAAAAAGCGAAAGTAAAATTGACGCTGTAGTATTGGACCCACAGATACCTGGTCAGTGGGACATCCAATCTAGCAGTCATGCTGAGATGATCCAAAAATCAGAAGATACCAACTGTCCGGAAACCAAACCAAAGCAGGTACACATGATGCAAGGAGGGCCCTCACGAAGGCCAAATAAACAGAGCCATAATCAACATTGGAGAGAACAACAAGTGGTATTTCCTGTTGTTCCTGGAGGACCTTAGGAAGAACGGCCAGTAATTATCACTGGTATCTTCGGTCATTACAGAACCGATTACATGTTCATAGATCTAGGAAGCTCGATGGATATAATCTATGAATAGTGTTTCAAACAGCTCGATCAGAAGACAAAGCACGTTTAGAACCAGTTGATTTTCCTCTCATTGGTTTCTGCAATGAAGCTGTGTTCCCATTTGGGCAAATTGCATTTCATGTGACTCTATCAGATGGCGAACATTCGCGCACAGTCACAGTAAATTTCATGGTCATGCCAGAAACATCGCGCCACGATGTCTTGCTAGGAAGAAGATCACAAAGAGAATTCAACATGATTACTTCTATTCCACATGCTGCGTGCGGGTTTCCAACAGAAACTGGAGTCGCAATCCTGTATTCCAGCAAGGAAGTTATGTACGTGGACGATGAACCACCAGCAAAGGTTGCTAAACCTTCAACGTCAAACGAACCAGAAAAGTGGGTTCTTAATGAAGAATATCCAGAGCAAACAATTTTACTAGGGCACGCTGTTTCACCAACAGTACGGATACAATTGAAAGAGCTACTTTCAAACAATAAAGACATATTCGCCTGGCGCCCAGCAGACATGACTGGAGTTCCACGGGATATAGCGCAACATTGCTTGAACATTCATCCCTCAACAGAGCCTGTCGCGCAAGGACGACGCAGTCTCAGCACAGAAAAGGCGGAAGCAATGAACGAGCAGGTAACAGAGTTACTCAATGTCGGGATATTGCGCGAAGTACAATACCATACCTGGGTTGCTAACCCAGTAATGGTCCAAAAACACAACGGCGGGTGGCGAATGTGCGTCGACTTCAAAGACCCCAATAAGGCCTGCCCAAAGGATTGCTACGCACTACCAGAAATAGACAAAAAAGTTGACTCTCTAGCATCTTTTCGCTGGAAGTGCTTTCTTGACTGTTATAAGGGCTATCATCAGGTCCAAATGAAAGAGGAGGATGAAGACAAGACTGCTTTCCGCACAGACAAGGGCATCTTCTGCTATACAAAAATGCCCTTTGGTCTCCGTAACGCAGGAGCTACTTACCAGCGCTTAACAGATACAGTCTTCGGGGAAGACATTGGTAAAACAGTCGAAGTATATATGGATGACCTCGTCATCATTAGCCACGAAGAGGAAACCATACTCGCAAACATTCAGCATATGTTCGATTCGTTGCGCAGCGTTAACTTGAAACTTAACCCAACAAAGTGCTCCTTTGGGATGGAAGAAGGAAAATTTTTGGGTTTTATAGTAACAAGAGGCGGTTTTTAAGTTAACCCGGAGAAGGTGCAAGCCATCCAGCTAATGTCGTCACCTGCAACAGTAAAGGAAATGCAAAGACTCGCGGGACGATTAGCAGCCTTGAACAGATTCTTGGCAAATCATGCTGCAAAGTCTTACCCGTTCATTAGCACACTGCGCAATTGTGCCAAGAAAAGCCACTTCCAGTGGACACCAGAAGCAGAAATGGCCTTCAAGCAAATGAAGGAGTGTTTAATTCAGCTGCCAACACTAACAGCGCCGCGAGAAAAAGAACCGCTAATCTTGTATTTATCCGCAGCAGAGGTAGCGGTCGGCGCAGTATTAATGGTAGAAAGAGAGAACGTCTAGACCCCAATCTATTACATTAGCAAGATGCTCACCGGCCCAGAAACACGCTACTCAATGATAGAGAAACTGGTCCTCCCACTAGTACATGCATCTCGACGACTTCGCTGATACTTGTCAGGTCATGTTATTACAGTTCTCACTAACTATCACTTGGGGTAAATTTTATCCAAACCCGATGTCGCGGGGGGACTGGCTAAGTGGTCCATAGAGCTTGGAGGATACAATATCCTATATAGACCGCGGCCAACAATCAAAGGGCAAGTTTTAGCAGACTTCGCCACAGAAGTCCCCATAGACAAAGTGCAGGAATGTGAAGCAATCCAAAACCCTGTTCCAGTTTTCGACGATAGGTTACGGACTCTACACACAGACGGGGCTTCTAATGACGATGGAGCAGGCGCGGGCCTCCGACTGGTCAGCCCAGACGATCACGAACTTACATATGCGATACGCTTGGATTTCCAGAGCACGAACAACGAAGCAAAATACGAAGCATTTCTAGCAGGATTCCGTTTAGCGCTTAAAATGGGAGCGAAAAATCTTGAAGCTAACGTTGATTCAAAACTGGTGGCCGAGCAAGTTAATGGGCACTACGATGCGAAAGGTGAAGCTAAGGCGTTATATCTGGAACAAGCGCGGATGCTAATCAGCCAATTCCAAACGTTGAAAATAAATCACATAAACAAAAGCGAAAACAAGCATGCGGATGCACTAAGCAAATTGGCGGCCACCAGCTTCAGACACCTAGCAAAAGAGGTGCGCATCGAGGTATTGTCCAATATTTCCGTTTCTCTCAAACAAGTAAACATCATAGAGGTCGGCAACCCATCCTGGATGTCCTCGATCATCATGTACCTGCAGCATGGCAAACTTCCGGAAGGAAAGGCAGAAGCTAGGAAAATCCAGAACAAGGTAATAAACTATGAGATGGCGGACGGAATTCTATATCGAAAGTCATTTATGGGACCACTCCTACGCTGTGTCGACAAAACAGATGCGCAATACTTAGTCAGGGAAATCCATGAAGGCTTATGTGGGATACACGCCAGGCCGCACATGGTAGTAGCAAAGATCATGAGCGCAGGCTACTATTGGCCGGGGATGCATGTCACACCCCCAAAATCCACATGCGGAGTACCACCGCTTGGAGGCGTGACTGACCAGGATCTTAGCCACCAATCACATTGAACATCATGAGTATATTTAAATAAACTTTCATTTATTAACAACAGTGTACAATATTTCCCAGTTTACAGCGGAAGCATATTCAACTCAATAAGTGTTTATAAAATCACATGTAAGCTCTTAGTCTTGTGTTGCGTTTCCTTGTGTCCCGACCCATGACCACTCCAGCTTCCCAGACAGCAAGTTCCTTTGACATGCACCTAAAGGCCTGCAAGGCATGTAACAACTAGTCAACAACAATGTTGAGCGAGTTCGCAGTTGGGTGTTCGTTTTAAGTGTTTTACGAAAACGTAGTTTGTCTTTAGCTGGCTCACTTGCCGTGGGGGTTTCCCATGTTGAATATATGTTTAACTAGTTTACCCTATTTTCCAAAACATATCCATAGACGGTGGGGGTTTCCCATGTAAAATAACAGTTTACCCTGTTTCCCGAACATATCCATAGATGATGGGGGTTTCCCATAGTTAAAAATATGATTAACCAGTTTACCCTGTTTCCCAAACCTTTTTACGATATTTAGTGGGGGCTTCCCATGTTGTATGTTGCTAGACTAGTTGTAACCATGAGTGTTCTTCTTAACCCGAGAACAGGAGTACGTACGAGGTTTACGTAGGTTTTACGTATGTGTCCCTCGAAACCTGAGGACGATGGTAGATAGTCTAGCAGTAGTAACAGTTCGAGTAATTGTTCAATCTCATTCCATCAATACCATTCCCAACCCACCGGGAATCCCATGCCTTGGAAGTGTGAACTCACCTTGGTTTGCTCGGTTTGTTATTGCTTCTAGTGCTAATTAATGGTTAGGTCCGTTACACACGACCTAAGGTACATTGCACATAAACTCAACGTAAGTGTTTACGTTCAAATAAGGTTTACAATTCCTTGATGTCCAAACAAGTGTGTTCCGTGTGATAATTGTTTAGAGAATGACATGACATAGATTGTTCATACATACAGTATCATCCAGTAACATACAGTAACATACAGTAATATACAGTAACATAGTAACATACAGTAGCATGCAAGGTATTCTTCACACAGGGTTTTGATCTCAGCATTATAAGTAAACTCGGATCCCTAGTGTTAACATTAGGCTCTAACACTGGTGTTTGCAATAAACTCAGACACTTATTCATACATGAAATTCGGACCATATAGCATCAACAAACCCGGATCAAGCTTTCCCTTCACAAAGTTCGGACCAAGCACCCACTCAAAAACTCGGACCAAACACCCCTCTTAGAAACTCGGACCAACCACCCCTCTTAAAAACTCGGACCAAGCATTCCCCTGATAAAATTCGGACCAAGCATTCCCCTGATAAAATTCGGACCTTATACATCATCATAAAGTTCGAACCTTATACATCATAAAAGTCGGACCTTGTTGTGCATTACAAAATTCGGACCTTATCTTTTCATTACAAAAATTCGGATCATTTATCATTTACAAAAACTCAGATCATTCATCATTTACAAAACTCGGACTTTGTGACTTCACAAAACCCTGACACAAATCTCCGGACTCACAGTCAATCATACGAAATATTCAAAACCAAATCACAGACTCCAATGGAACAGTTACAGGTTACGATCAAAACCCTACTTATTATTCTATGGCAAATGCTGTAACTAATCAACAATCAACCAATTCTAACATATCAGGCATCCAATTGTCAGGCATTTGATTACACAACTACCCACAAACTATTGCAAAAAAAAATCAGGTTTTTCAATAAACACAGAGTCATTGTTTGTAGAACTAGGGTTTTGCATGAATCACATAATCAAGGATTAACAACAAATAATCATTAAACGTTTACCTTAGATTGATTCTAGATGAAGAGAGAGATCAAAAGTGATGATTGAGAGCTTGTGCCACCAAGAATGATGAAGAAGATGATTGTAGGAGATGATTGGAGAGAAAGATTGAAAGTACGTATGATGATTTGTGAGAGAGGTTAGGGTTAAGAGTTATTAAGATTTCACTAACTACTCTACTCACCCCTAAGTATCATCTTTTACATAAAACACACACATCACAATATAATTTACAATCAAGGCATAAAGTTCTCATGTAAGTCAAATAATGCATAAAGTAGTGCATAGTTCGATGAAATGCTAAAGATTGTGTGACCAACTTAATTGTGTTAAGTTAAAGCATTAACTTGAAGTTACGAGTTGTCACAGTGCATGTGGATGCGGTAGAGTTACTACGAAAATGCGCAGCTTGTCAGCGTTACGCGCCAAAAACCCTCCGTCCAAAAAATCCACTCGTACCAGTCACATCCGCTTGGCCCTTCCAGCAATGGGGCATCGATCTTGTTGGCCCATTCCCTGACGCACCTGGCGCGGTGAAATTCATTATCGTAGCAGTAGACTATTTCACAAAGTGGGTTGAGGCCAAGGCGTTAGCTTCAACCACTGCAATGGTGATCCGCAAATTTATATGGGAACATATTATTTGCAAATTCGGATTACCATTGCGCATCATTTCCGAAAACAGCACCAACTTCGCTTCGGAAGATCCTCAGAAGTGGTTCAAGGAAATGAAGATCGAACACAACTTTGCTTCTGTGGCACACCCACAAGCAAACGACCAAGTCGAGAGTGTCAATAAACAAATAGTTGATGGCATAAAAGCGAGAGTTGGGACAGCGCACAGAGGATGGGTCGATGAGCTCCCCAGCATCTTATGGGCCCATCGTACCATGCCAAAGACCAGTACGGGAGAAACCCCGTTCAGTCTTGTATACGGATCAGAGGCAGTGATCCAAGCTGAAATTGGCCTTCCATCGGCGCATGCTTGCCATGGAAAAGCAAAACAATGAAAAGGAAAAAAGAATGGATTTGGACCTTCTTGAAGAAAGGCGCGAGAACGCCGCCATCGCAGAGGCAAGATACAAATCCAAACTTGAAAAATACTATAACGCACGCGTACGCGTTGTACTTCCGTTCCAGGGGACTTTGTCTTACGCGACAATGAAGCCTCCAATGCGGAAAAGCCGGGCAAGCTAGCGCCAAAGTGGGAAGGGCCTTACATCATCAACGAGGTCCTAGGCAAAGGGGCATACACCTTAAAAAGAGTCGACGGAACACCCGTTCCCCGCACCTGGAATGCGCAGCAGCTGCGCAGGTGTTATATATAGCCGAGCTATCCAACAAATCAGATTTATACAGGCAATGTATTTTTCTATGTTACTTTGTATTATTGGCCCTGCGCCCTGTTAATGCAAAAGTTATCCTTACACATGTTATTGTTTGTTACAAATTGCATATAATTCTTTTGGTTTACGCGAAAACAATATGGTGAACATTGTACGTCTCATGAACAGTCTAAATAAGCACAACACCACGCGCATTTTTAGACCTACGTTCAAACATGAGCACAATACCATTCTCATTCGCTCTACCTAAACAAAGTAATTATGCATATGCAGCATATTGTAATCCAAACACAAACTTGTAAATTACCAAAGCAGATATGCACAGCAGTGCATCAAAAAATATCATTAGTGCAACAAAAGCACTATAACAAGCCCTTTACAAGAACACATCAGTGTTTCTTCAAAAAAAAGTACTAGTTACAAAACAAAACAAACTAAGAAAGCATATCTAACACCCCATACGGAGTATGGAGGACCTCACCATACTCAGACAAGGGGTGGGGATCAACAATCCAAGGATTAATATCCTCCGTGTCATCTCCGGCAGCAATAGCCACATTTCCATCAATCAGAGCTTCAGCCGGAACTACAGCACGGCGACGCCGCTGGTAGACGATTGAAGAACTCCCCCTCCGATCAACTGGAAAGGAACGAGTGACAAGGTGTGCTGATAACCGAGTAACTCCTCCATTATTATCATCTACAAGATCGGAGAAGAGTCGAACTCTAGAAGAATCCGGAAGAATAACCCCAGGGGAACCCCCATCACGGGAGGAAGGGTCAACTGTTGAACCCAAAAGCAAAAGCAAAGCATCGGCAGGTTCAAGAATCTTCAGAAACTCAGACATTCTTCTCCAACGAATCGGACGCTTATTCTTCATTTTCCCAAATTAGGAAAACCATTGCATACTCAATACAAATATATAGGCCAGAAAAGAGTCAGCATTGAGAAAAGAACTGTGATGATTAAGTATCAAGTCAACTGACTTACCATCCGCAACCTGTTTCATTTGATCCACAGCTTCAACAGAACAGTCATTAGGTATATAGGGAACAAATATTGGAGGTGGGTATCCATATAAAGCTTGAAAAGATGTAGTCTTTATCGATGAATGGTGATTAGTGTTATACCACCATTGAGCTAGACTAAACCACTTAATCCAAGACGTGTTAGTACTGAGTGTCATACTCCGCAAATAAGCTTCTATGCACCTGTTAACCACCTCAGTCTGGCCATCAGACTGAGGATGATAAGCAGTAGACATGGCTAACCGAACGCCCTGCATCTTAGTGAACTCCTTCTAAAAATTACTTAAGAATATCGGATCCCTGTCTGACACAATTGTTTGAGGCCATCCGTGTAGCTTAAAGACATTATCCATAAAAGCCTGACCTACCACCACAGCAGAATAAGGATGACCCAAGGGTATAAAATGGGCAAACTTAGTTAGTCTGTCCACTACCACCATAATAGAATCCTTTCCATTTACTTTAGGCAACACCCCAATAAAATCCATTGATATATCAGAGAATATGTGCTTTGGTACATGTAGAGGTTGCAAAAGCCCCGGATATGCCACATTCTCTGATTTAATTTTCTGACATATGTCACAAGTTCCGATAAAATGTCTCACCTGCTTATGTAAACCCTTCCATTTAAACATTCCTTTGATTCGTTGAGTAGTAGCATGCACACCCGAATGCCCCCCCCCCCCCATACTAGAGCCAGGACACAACTTAATAAGGTCCTCCTGTAGTTGTATATCTTTCCCTACTACTACCCTGCTGCCCTTCATGAACATTTCTCCATTCCATTTATAATCAGCTACAACCTCCCCCTTTTCTAATCTCTCCATCTTTCCTTTAATTCCCTCATCCAATAGCCAAGATTTCTTAATCCTTTCCCATAAACTCCATCCAACGTAGATAAGGAAATGGGAAACAAAGTTGGACCTTGTACCCTGGACAAGGATAGGATCGAGAATCGATCTAAACGACTCTATCAGAAGAGTTCTAATCCATAACAAAGGCGGAATTCAATGATATAGACTTGGAAACAACTTGATTCACTCTTTAATTGTCTTGTATATTGATACAACACTGATACAGATCAATTGACACGTCGGCAGCACTTCGGTACCGGAATCAGGAACGTTACAAATGACTTGGAGCTCATGGTATTGATAGAAGAACCATTTCCTACGAAATGGTTAGTGTTCATTTCGTGCGAAATGGACAAAGTCCATTTTGTACGAAATGCTCTTTTCCATTTCGTGCGAAATGCACATCCAACATATAAAACCTATTTTCTCATAAACCGAGCTCCATTCAATCCTATCTAGAGACAAGACTCGATACAAAACGAAGTCGGCAGACATATGCACCAACAGACTCCCCCTTGGATGTTGACGAAGTCTTTGGTGTCGAGTCTTCACAATCTTCAGCCTTGATCAGTCTTCGAGCTTTTCAAAATTATCTGACAGTGTAATCATTCTTCAATCTCTTTCTCTTCTTTTATCAGCATCTAACCTCCCTCTTGGATGTTGATCTAATCTTCAATCTCCTCTTTCTCTCTTCCAGGAACTCAATCATACTCTTGATCCGATTTCTTGATTCCTTAAGCTTTTTAGCAACAACAGCTTGTGTGGACATGTTTCTAGGATCAGAAGCCGGCTCTATGCATCTCCAGACTCCTTTTTTTCTAACATACTCCCCCTTAAATCGTTCTGGGATCGCAATCTGACTTAGCTCTCATTTCAAGATTGTGACCTGGCTCACATACTGCTCAGGTTTAGACACAGAGACCTGCACAAATCTCTACCCAACAATAAATTTCACAAATTTAAAATTTGACAAATTTATCTTCTGTTTACCACTTGTAGAACCACACTCAACAACATCAATTATAATTATATAACATTTCTCAAATTATCTCAACCATTTTAACTTCACTTTTCATTTCGATAAACTCTCCCAAATTTGTTCGTCATGTATAGCACTCGGAATTTTGAAAATCTGCTTTTCATCATCAGTTGTCGAAAATCCTATTGTATTTTCAAAACTTTATGCTAAAACACACTGAAAATCTTTTTGGATTTTGGTTTTAATGAAATGCAATAAAGAAATATTTACAGACAATATTTTTTTGAGTTTGTGTAAGATGATCATATCAGTTTTTGAGACAAATCACTAACACCATTAAGTGTTGGTGCATATGTCTGTCGACTTCGTCTTGTATCAAGTCTTGTTTTAGATTTGTTAGATCAAGACACGTAGAACGAGAAAAACTGGAAACTGGCCAAAACAAGTCAGTTCACACGAAGTGGCCAGTTCACATGAACTGGAACATGTCGACTTCATGTGGACTGGAACATGTCCACTTCATGTGAAGTGGCTGGCCTATATATAGTGGTCTTGAGTCTTTCATTTGTAACCTTTGGATTCCGGTAGCGAAGCTCTGCCGAAGTGTCTCAAAGTCTGTAAACGTGTTCTAACCAATACAAGAGACAATTAATAGTGAATATCAAGCTGAAGCAAAGTCTAATCATTGAATTCCGCCTCTGATTAGACCAAGAACTCTTCTGAACGACTCGTTTTGGTCGTGCAAACGATCTTACAAGTGGTATCAAAGCTCAGGAGGAGGATTCTTACCGATTTCAGCTCGATTTCATCAAAAACTTCTGATTTCTACTCATTTCTTATTACTTTTACACTTTTGCATCAAAATAAGAAGGTTTTCACGGAGAAAATGAACTGATTTCTTGATATAACGTGCGAAACATAGTTTTAATCAATCCTTGAAAGAATCAGATCTAAAATCGACTTAAATCTTGCCAAAATCATAAAAAATGTCACTTCATTTGAGATTTTGTTCACTTCGTATGGAAATTATACTCAGTTTGCATGAACTGAGTCAGATCGTTTGAGTTTTCATCACCACTTCATATGAACTGAACAACATCCAGTTCATACGAACTGGTCAAAGCCACTTCGTGTGAACTAAGATTTGTATTTCATCACCACTTCATACGAACTGAACAACATCCAGTTCATATGAACTGGTCAAAGCCACTTCGTGTGAACTGAGATTTGTATTTCACACCACTTCATACGAACTGGACAACATCCAGTTCATATGAACTGGTCAAAGCCACTTCGTGTGAACTGAGATTTGTATTTCACACCACTTCACACAAACTGAGATTTATATTTCAGTTCACACGAACTGAAATATTGTTTTTGAAAAATTTTCACTTCGTACGAAGTGAAGATCCAGTTCGTTTCAAAATCTAGTTTGCACCAAATATCTTCCAGGTCGCGCGAAGTGACTTTTGTTCACCCATAACACCCACTTTGCATCAGGTCACCTCACTTCGCACGAAGTGCGCAGGTCGTTTGAAAAATTGATACAGGTCCCAGTTCGTGTGAACGGGTCAACTTGTTTGAGTTTAACACTCAGTTCATACGAAGTGAACTACCAGTTTGTTTGAAAGATCATACGAAGTGACCAGGTTACCAGTTCGTCTGAATTGAACTCAAGTCGTTTGAACGAGTTTATTTGATCAGTTCGCTTGGTTTGATATTACTTCAGTTCACACGAGTTGATTAAACCTAGTTCACATCAGGTTGTTTAAAGTGGGGTTAAAATGTTTGACGAAGAGGAAAATGACAATCTTGAAAGATTAAATAATTGGTTTTACGGGTATTTGGATAATAGGTATAATGATGTGGAAAAGAATGATTGGGTTAAAAGATTTGAATATTTTTTATGTCAGAAAAATGAAAAGTTGGATGAGTTAGAAAACCGGTTTGAAAGTTTACTTGATCATTTAAAAAGGCATGAGATAACAATGTCAAATGCTAAACATGTATTAAAATTTGCAAATGCATTACCTGCAGAGTGGAATGAATTTTTGAGAAACCTGGTAAAGGATTCTAGATTCTCCGATTTCTATCCAAAAAAATTCATCAGTGAGCTCAAAACACACAAGTATGAAAATGAAAAGAAAAAGAAGGGGTTGATGAATGAAATAGAAAAGAACTTAGAAAAAATAAGTTTGGATGTTATTCTTGAAATGAGACGAAGAGTCAATATGTGTATTGCAGCAAAAGATGTTATGAAATACGATATTAAGAGGGGTTGTTATATTGATGAAAATATGAATCCTCTTGATTTTGTTAAAATTTTTTGTGCAGGTACATACAAGACAGAGACAAAGAAAATTTCAAAGAATGAAGAATCCGAGAAAAGTGAAACTTCAAGTTCTGAAACTGTGTGCTCAAAATGTGATGAATTCAAAGCAAACAATGTCAAACTCTTGAAAGATGTGGAGAGTTTGACATTGGAAAACAGAAAGTTGAAAGAAAATGAAAAAGAATTTCAAAATAAAATAACATTTTTGGAAAATGAAAAATTGAAAGCTGAAAAAGATTTTGAAAACAAAATAAAATCTTCAGAAAATGAAGATTTTTGGATAAAATTGGAAAACAAAAATCTAAAAGAAAAAGAAACAGAATTTCAAAATCAAATAAAAGCTTTAGAAAATGAAAAATCTGTTTTAGATAAAAATAAAATTGAAAATGAAAAGGCAATAAATTTTCATCTTGAAAAAATCGCTCAACTTGAAAATAAAGCTGAGAGTGCGTAAAATAAAATTGATGAGTTAGAAAAGAAGTTGAAAGGTTTTGTGACCTTATCAGCGATTTTAGATCAATTATGTCCAAAACCGATCAATTAATGAAATTCCAATAAGTGACGATGTCACAAATTATGACAAAGTCATAATTGATGATTGTGATGATGAATCTGATGATGAAAATCAGAAAAAGAAAATATTTCTGAAATTAAAAGAGAAATTTCAAGAAACTGTTTTACAATCTACTGAAAAAGGTGAATGCTCAACGCAGAAACCTTCTAAGAAGAATGTAGAACAAAAACAAAATGTTAAAAATTCGAAAATTTTTCAAAACAAAAATAAAAGATCATCAGTTCAATCATCCAATCAAAAATCACAAAAAGTTGAAAATCAAAACTCACAAAAAGTTGGTAATAAGTGGTGCAGGTTTGACCACAATGCTTCAAAGACAAAACATTTTGATGATGGAAAAAGGAGAAGTCACGATTACCACAGGGCACATCAATGTTATGATCTAAGTTTGTGTTTTGAGAAGAATGAATGGTACGATAACAGAGTGTGTTACAAATGTGGTTTTCAAGGACACATTGCTGTTAACTGCCAAAGTAAGAGTTTTGAAACAAGAAGATGCTTTGAATGTCATATCAAAGGCCATATTGCAAGAGATTGCCCAATGAAATCAAAGGGAAAATCGAGGGCTGAATCTCAAAGAAAGGTGAAGAAAACAGTCAAAGTTGATGAAAAGCCCAAAGAACAGAGTGTGAAATTGTCACAAGGGCAGAAAAATCGACTGAGATTGAAAAGAAAGAAAGCAAGGGAGTATCTTGCTAAGATTTTGTCCTCGGGTAAAATTGTTGAATCAGATAAAAGTTATGATGAAACGATTTACTCATCAAAAAGTAAAACGAATTCATCAGATATAAATCTGAGGACAAAAGAGAAGATAAAGAAAGCAAAATTGACAAATCAAACTGATAAAAAATCAAAGAAAGTTAATTTTTCGGATAAAGTCTTTATCAAAGTTTTTGAGTATAAAAGAAACTGTGAAAAATTGTTCATGTCACAGGTTGACAAATTTGGAAAACCTAAGTCTTGTAAGGATTGGGTTCCAATAAAGGATGGCGATGAATTTATTTCTGTGAAAACAAAAGAGCCATCTTCTGGCGATGAATCTGATTCCACAAAATCAAATGAGCCACAAGGTGAGTTAAAAAATGAGAAGCCAGTTCTGTCAATGGATGATGTTAACTTTCCATCATTGCGGTCTGCAAATTTGGAAGCACCCAAGATTCGTCAGGCTTGGGTGGATCTCTTTAAATGAAAAACCTGACTTGCCGAAACTCCCAGGTTGGTAATTGGGGAGTAGGAATCGGCATCTTTCTTGAGAAATGTTTTATCAAGGACATTAAGTTTTACTTGATTTAACTTTCGTTCTAGTGGATGAAAGAATAAGGTGATGAATGATCCCCGTGTGTGTGTATTCAACAAAACTATATTTTCCGGAAAAACCATTTTGATTAAAACAAACTTAAGTGTTTTGAAATCATAATGGGAAAATAGTTTGTTGTCAGGGGGAGTTCTGATTGTTTACGCCAGGTGGATGGCGAATTAATGCAATTCACAACAGTTGTCAGTTTATTTGTACAGTTTATTTTCAAATTTTCCCAGAAAATCAAAAATTGAAACATATTTTTGATTTTAGGGGGAGTGATAAAATTTTAGAAAAATTAGAAAATTTGAAAAATCCAAAAACATTGAAAAATTCAAAATGAGTTTTGTTGTGAAAAAGAAGAAATGATAGTACATCAGTGGACTATCACAACATGCTAAAGATTTGTGAAGTCTCAATGATCTTAAACAAGTCTCACTAATGATGTGCCAGTAGGCTTCACACAGTTAGTAAATTGTATTCGAGATATAAACTTAAATATCAAAACTTGCTTATCTCGTGGGGAACATCTCTCGGATATATGGGTAACCCCCGAAATCTTGTTTGAGAGATTGCATGATTCTGAGATACTATGTCTTTATACTGTTTGATATACGGGGTATTATACCAGGACTTCTGATTTTGCGGGAGCAATAGCCTAGTCCTCGTATAATACTTTAATGCGCTTTCAAAGCTCTCTCTCTGCTAAAAATTGAGAAAATATCGAAAGATATGAATCAATAGCAGTTGAAGAAAAGATTCCCTAAAGGGAATACACCGAAAGTTGAGCCTTCATCTCTTTGATCGAACGGTAGTTCGTACCTGAGCTCTCAAGTTCTCGCACTAACCCGAATACAGATATCAGATTGGTATACTCACCTGTAAGACTGAATCTAGGGAATTTTGATACAGGAGTATATTCTGAGGTGGAACACTTGAGTAAGTTAGTTCTTAAAACACTAATTCGTATCTCGAAACAATTGAAACTTATGTAGAAGTTTAAGTGGACAACAATACTGACAATCAGAAGTGAATGTGTTTAAGATTTAATGATTAATCAAGATCAACGGTGTTGATGATATGTCTCAAAACTGATATGATCCTCTTACACAGACTCACAAAAATATTGTTTGTAAATATTTCTGTACAGCTTTCCATTAAAAGCAAAATCCCAAAAAAAAAGTCAAAAAGATTTTCGACAACTGATGTTGGAAAGCTAATTTTCAACATTCCAAGTGCTACACATGATGAACAAGGGGGATGGAAGAATTTGTTTGAGATGAGAAATAATTTTGAAATGTTTAAATGGTTCATTAATTTGAATCAAAATATTGATTGTTGTAAATACAAGTGATGCAGCAGAGCTTATTAACGTCAAAATTGTTATCTTACAAGTGGTAGAGAATTGTGCAGGTTAAAGCCAGGTTTCTGATCCTGTTGCTACGAAGAGCCAGGAGATGTTTCAGATCCTGTGAAAGTTTGAGCAGAATGTGAACCAGGTTTCGATCTTAAGGCGATAGCAAATTCCAGACTGCGATCCCAACTTGACGAAAGGGGGAGTCTGATGAATGTTAGAGCCAGAGTTTGATCCTGGAAACAGCATTCGAGAAACAAGATCTACTGATGGTGATAGAAGCAGTGAATGCAAAAGAGCTTAAGGAATCAAAAGACCTGATAAAGCTTTTGGAGAGCCAGGTTGCAATCCAAGGAATAGTCAGGTGAGATTCTGAAGACAAGAAAGAGAGAGTTTGAATGATGCTTGGAAAGAGTGTGTAGACTGATCAAGACTGAAGATTTGACGTACCGAAGACTCGACACTGAAGACTTCGTCAACATCCAAGGGGGAGTCTGTTGGTGCATATGTCTGTTGACTTCGTCTTGTATCGAGTCTTGTTTTAGATTTGTTAGATCAAGACACGTAGAACGAGAAAAACTGGAAACTGGCCAAAACAAGTCAGTTCACACGAAGTGGCCAGTTCACATGAACTGGAACATGTCCACTTCATGTGAAGTGGCTGGCCTATATATAGTGGTCTTGAGTATTTCATTTGTAACCTTTGGATTCCGATAGCGAAGCTCTGTCGAAGTGTCTCAAAGTCTGTAAACGTGTTCTAATCAATACAAGAGACAATTAATAGTGAACATCAAGCTGAAGCAAAGTCTAATCAATGAATTCCGCCTCTGATTAGACCGAGAACTCTTTTGAACGACTCGTTTTGGTCGTGCAAACGATCCTACATTAAGCTTTAAACATTTTAAGTTCTAAACGATTCACGTAGATTGTCAGTATACTAATCCACTAAAACTTTCATACAAAGTTCAATTGTTTCGAGATACAAGATTAGTGTTTTAAGTACTTAAGCTTTTTCGCGTGTACCATCTCAGAATATACTCCCGTATCCAGACTCCTATATTTAGTCTTACAGGTGAATGTACACTAATGATATCTGTAAATGGGTAATGCGAGACCATGAGAGCTCAGGTTAGAACTTCCGTTCAGACAAAGAGATGATGGCTCGTCTTTAGGTGTGTCCCGTTTGGGGATCTTTTCTTCAACAACACATGATTAGCATTTTGCAATGTTTCATCATTTTTTGTACTGAGGGCGGGCTTTAAGATTAAAGCAATGCAATGTATTATACGAGGACTAGGCTATTGCTCCCACAAAATCAGTAGTCCTAGTATAATACCCCAGATATCATTACGTACAAAGACCTAATATGTCAGAAATAGAAAGTCCTTCAAACAAGATTTCAGGGGTTACCTATATATCCGAGAGATGTTCCCCATGAACTAAACAAGTTTAATATTTTAGATTTATATCTTGAAAACAATCTACTGAATGTATAAAAACCTACTGGCACATCCTCCGTGAGACCGTTTATTACATTTGACTATACAATTCTTTAGCGTGTTGTGATAGTCCACTGATGTACTATAATTTCCTCTTTTTCAACAAAACTCGTTTTTTATTTTATCATGTTTTTGGCTTTTTTCAAATTTTCTAATGTTTTTTGATTTTCTGAAACTTCTTACTCCCCCTAAAATTCAAAATCATTTAAAGAAAATTTGATAAACTGTACAAGAAAAGTAACAAACTGATGCGAATCGCTTCAAATCTCCATCCACTTTGCATAAACAATCAGAACTCCCCCTGTCAACAAACTATTTTCCCATTATGATTTCAAAACACTTAAGTTTGTTTTAATCAAAATGGTTTTTCCGGAAAATTAGTTTTGTTGATTTTACCACATGTAGGATTGGGGTTATGATCATCACTTTGTTTTCCAACCACTGAATGAAAGATAAATCAAGTTCAACTTAATGACCTTGATTAACTACTTTTTGGTGAAAACCTCTTACAACCATATCAATCATATCACTTAAAAATCGAAATATAACAATTTTCAAGAAAACTATCACATATAAGACGAAATATCACAGATGTGAATTTCTCAAGAAAGATGCCGATTCCTACTCCCCAATTACCAACCTGGGAGTTCCGGTAAGTCAGGATTTTAAGTAGAAAACGCTGTCACCCAAGCCTGACCAGCCTTGGGTGATTGTGATTCATCTCTATCCCACCATCTTTTTGATTTATAAAACTCTTTAGCACCTTTCACCTTCTTGTCAACCATCTTCCCAAAAATATGTTTTACTTTTCCATTAAACACTTTTTCAGTATCAAATTCTTCCTTACCAGAGAAGAATTGATCTGAAATCTCAACCTTTCCCACTTTTAACTTCAAGTTTTCGTTTGACAATTTCGGAAAGTTTTCATCGTTTAATTCTGAATAGAATTCACAACATTTTTCACAACATTTGACTCCTCTGACTTTGACGAGTCAGATTCATTGTCAGAACTACTCTCTGAACTTTTAACAACCCATTTATGTTTGTTCAAATCGACTTTTCTTTTGTAAAATCGTTTTGAACTTTCACCAGATTCGAAAGTTGAATTTTTGAACCTTTTGAAACTTTCTGTTGGTTGTTTCTTTCCGTCAACACATTTCTTTTTCAATTTTGAGTTCGAAATAACTCCCTGTTTTGTGTTGTTGGACTTTGAACAATTCCAAGCAATGTGGCCAACTTCTTGGCACTTGAAACATGTTCTTCGTTCAACTCTTTTCTCAGATTCCTTCACCATATTCTTCTTTCTTTCAGCAAGAAACTCTTTGTTTGACTGTCTCCAGAAAGGTTTCTTTTCTTCTTCTACTGAACTTGTACCTGAAACAAATTTAGTTTTTGGTTTATAAGATTTCTCATTTTTATAATTTTCTGGGGAACTGAAACCTAATCCATTCTTTTTGAAATTACCGTTATGGTTTGGTTTCCTCTGAAAACCATAACCAGAACTGTAACCCTTTTTCTTGTTCAATCTTTGTTGAACTCTCTTTTGCTGATCAGGGGTCAGGCGACCCGCCTGGTCTGACCCAAGCGGGCCGCGTGGGGCTGCCAGCGATAGAAGTCGCGGATTTGGGTTATTTGGCTCCGATTTTGAGTGGTATCCAGTTGTTTCTTGCCTCCTTTTGCTCCAATCAAGTGCCATGCATGGCTAGGCAAACAGTAACCCACGAATTTCAGCTTTAAATCAGATTACCAAGCCATTTCTTAGACATTTGCATTGATCAAGAACTCATTTCTCTCAAGAGCTCTCAAGAACTTTCAAGGCAGGCTTTCTGGAGTTAATCTGATCATCAAGGTCGAATCCTAGTGTTCACTAAACACCTATAGGACCTTTGTAAGCTTTCAATTCAATCTTTAATCCGTTCTTGTTGTGATTATTGCTAAAAGTCAAACTATTTGTTCATAAGCTTTGACTTTCTGATTAAACGGATTTCTTTCAGTCATTTCTCGAATTGAAACCTGTTATATGTTGGTATTTAAGTGGGAAATAAACCCTCAAAAGGGTACTCTCTGATTCCCACTACATGCATGCTAAATGTCGAGTCAAACCTATTTCTAAAAAGTCAACAGAAACGATTTTTGTGAAAAATGACATGAATAATGATATAGATGACATGCAATCTGTTTGATCTTCATAGAAAGCTTTATTATGAATATAAGAATGTATTTTACCACGATCAACTCGACGATCTTTAGTGTAAACCCGGATTGGAACCGAAAGTCTTGTAAAACGATTATTTCGTAGACTATCGATTCGGATTCGTACATGCATGTGCGAGATCTGTATTGGAAAGTATTTTTGACTATTTTTATTTTAGTTAAACTTTCTGGAATTTTCTTTGATTAAGTCTATGCTTAGCCTATTCGAATGCATGTTTCCGATTTATGCATAAAGTTGACTATCTTGCCCTTTTTGATATAAAACGTGATTTTTGGAAAAGTGAAAGAGTAGAAATCTTTATTTTTAATATATAAACTTGCACCGAAAATTTCGGATCAGTTGGTGGTCCAGATTGTGAGTTATGGCCATTAGCGTAAAACTATATTATAAATTTACATAAACGGCCCTTTTCGCATATGACCTATTTCTGGCCACGTTTTGGTATAAAACTTTTTACCAACTGATGTATTATAATATTCTGGGAATTTTGATGATTTTTAATTAATTTTTGGCTGAACGGATCCTAGATCGTCTAGTCATTTCGGCTTATGTCGGTTTTGACCGTTTTAGCCATAAAATGAGTTTTACACATCCTTTTGACCCGAAACCTTTTTCTACTGATTTTATATGATGAATAAATTATTTTAAGTATTCTGGAAATATAAAAATCTCAGATTTGATTTGAAAACCCGAAAACGCCCTTAAATCGCATATTTAGCATTTTAAGCGCATAGTAAGCGTTATACTTGTTTTAAACATATAAGACCTATACCTACTGATGTGTTTAGCATATTTTCATATAATAACAGTAAGTATAAGTATATAATCTCAGATTTCCAGTTTTGGCACTTTTAGCCCTTGTGAAATTACTAAAATACCCGTACGGTGCATAGTTTGGTTTTAAATGATAAATTTGGTATATGGGTCATACCCTACTGATATAATATGTTATATTAAGTATATTTACTGTATGAACCAGACCCGAAACTCAGATTTCTAATTTTACCCTTTTATTATCTTTTAAATAACCAAAATGCCCTTCTAAGGCATAAATTGGGTTTAAAATTATTCCGGGCAATATAGAACATAACTTACTGATATAATATCATATTTTAAGCATATTATCTCAGGGAACTTGCATTTGAATCATTGGTCTACCCGTATCGCCCTTTTCGCGTTCGATTCGGTTTACGTAACTAGTTTGCGTAAATTGACCGAAACGGGTCAAACGATATCATTTTTATTTCAAGATCCAGAATGTATTTAGTATACCCATATTATACAAGTATTCAAACTTGTCGGGTCTAAATCACATTCTATCCGGTCTTTCGCTTAATCGTGCGTAAACCGTATCATCCTTAAACTAACCGGTCAAAGCTTAAGCTTAAATAAAAGGCCGTTAGGAATCTAATAGGTTAATTATAAACCTTTGTTCCAGATTAGGAGGCCCGGTAAAAGCTACCAACACTTATCATTTGTGACTTATACTTGCTCAGGTAAATACATTTTGACTTATTTTCCCTATACGGGCTTGGGGTACGGTATTTAAAATACCGCTTGATCGGGCGCACAAGTCCTGCGCCTTATGGGTGTACAGTCTTGAATAGCTTGTACGACTTCGTTTAAACAGTCTTGTCTTACTTAAAGGCTTTGGGGGGTTATTGACCGTGTCCCGGATATCCTTGGCATTATCTTACGAGATGGCCACGACCAGAGCACGGGGTGTAGGCGTACACTCGTCGTGTATAACTCTTTAATGTGGTGTGTCATTTAATTCTTAGCCCGGACAGCAGATCCCGGGCCACCAAAGATACGAGTGCATGTAAATCGTTCACAAGTTTATATTATATAATTATCCCAAGTTAATAAAAATATTTATGCCTCGTGCATTTAAATCAATTTTCAATCATTTTCAAAATGAGTCAGTCGATTTGTATTTACCAGTGTAAACTGACGTATTTTTCCCAAAAGGTTAAGTGCAGGTACTATACGAAAATAGGCTGGCTGTTTCCTAAGAGCGTCCACTATAGTCTCGCAAGCTCGGACGACAAATATCTGTTGAACTACTTTTATCTTATTTTATTTGATCCGCCTGTGGATCCGTTTCAACTACTGTGATATTTATTATTGCAATTTATTTAAAAGTTGAAATGTATCTATTCTGCTTCCGCTGTGCATTATTATATTGTGTTGATTGTCTATGACGATGCCAACTACGTCACTGTACCCCACACCGGGCCCACCGGTGACACGTGGAAATCGGGGTGTGACAGGTTGGTATCAGAGCCAACGCTGAGTGAATTAAACACTATCCTAATGTGTTTAATCTCAGTTACACAATTGCACATTCCTCGATTTTCGAGTCTAGACAAAGAACTTAGGAAATGTTCAACATTTCGTTTAATTTATTTTTATTATTTTGCTTTGTCTTATATATTTTGTTGTGCAACTTGTTTGACTTTTGACAGGATCACTATGCCGCCCCGTATGAGAGGTCGAGGAGGATTTGCTACGTCTCACGACCATGAGGCAGGGCCCTCACATAGGCGAGCTCCATCCGCCACGCACAACACAGCCGCCAACGACCTTTGGAGGTCTTTCGCCGAGCCTGCTAGACACTCGGTATCCGCCAGCACTTCACCGTCTTTACCCCACTCGTTTGGGCCCCACTCGGAGAATGGGCCCCATGGTTCGCATGGATCCTACATACCTTTGCAGCAGTCACCACACCAGTATCCAGCGCCAGTCTACCAGGGTTTATATAACCCTGATGCTTTTGGGGATGAGCCAGTGGGCCATAACCCACTTGGACCGGAGGACCACTTTTCTGGTGGTCACGAGATGGACGTCGACGAGGATACGGACCCCTCGCTACCACCATCAGGTACGCCTAACCATCCGATTGAGATATCGGATGGGTCGCCATTTAGGGGATCACCCTACAATGGTGGGGACAACTTTCAGGGGAGATTTAAGCAGCATGATTGGTATTACACCCCCAGCCACAACTCTCCGATGCTCCAGTCTCACCAGGTTTCGCCGGTGCACTCGCAGCACCACTCGCAGCAGCAGCAGCTTCAGCAGCAGCCGCCTCTACCGCAGGACCTATCTGAGGCCCTATGGCGTGACGTGATCACTCCGTCACCACCGCCGCCACCAGTTTTACCTCCTCCGCCTCAGAGGCCTAGGAGGAATGCGCGCATGTCTACGCGCGGAGGGATTCGCATAGGCACCCCTCCACATGTTGGTAGCAGCCGCTACACGTCTCTTCCCGGGGAGTCCGAGACAGGGGAGTCTCAGCATCCTGTATCGGAGGTCACTTCAGTACCGATCCCGCCTCTGCCGCCGCAGAACTATGGAGAGCCGATTCCGGCTTATGCTAGTGCAGCTCAGTTTAACCCGTTCGAGCATGTTTTCCCTCAGGGTTATGATTACACAGGAGACCCTTATTGGCAAGCTGTGAACTACAGCTCACTCCCACCTAGTGGTCCATTGGGAGACACTTGGGCTGCTGGGCAGTCTACTTTTGGTTACCCTCCGGGTTACCAGCAGCCACCGCATCCGCAGCAGTACCAGCCACCGCAGCCGCAGCAGTACCAGCCACCGCCACCGGCGCCTATGATGTCGCCGCCGCAGGTTCAGGAAATCCTGCATGGGATTGATAGCATGCGACGTGAGTTTCAACACGAGATGCGAGCTGATCGCCGACGCACCAGTGGCATGTTCAAGAAGGTGTTTGACCTGCTCAAGGGTAAGAGCAAGAGGGATCATTGAATCCTTTAATTATTGTCTCATTTACTCATGTCCCTGCGTGGACATCCATCCTTGTACTCTACCCCTGCGTGGGTATATCTATCTTATTCTACCCCTGCGTGGGTATGCTGTTCTGTTGACCCCTGCGTGGGTTTGCTTTATTTTATTTTGCTTTTGTTGTTATTTATTTAGCCCCTGCGCGGGCATGTTATTCATGTTATTCATGTTATTTCAAAGTCCCGTTTAGGGCAAATATGTACTGGTACTTTATTTGAAATTTGAAATGGTTAATTTGAACTTCTCATTTTTATTTATATGCATGAATATAATATTAAAATAATGGAAAATATCAATTTTTATTTGATTTGCCATTTATAAGGATCTTAGTAAGGTATAACCTAGCTTGAATGCCTTATTAACAGGCCTGGCTGTGATGGTAAAACCTGGTTGAAAAGATTCAACTCCCTGTTAACATCTGAAAACATGTTAACATTCCTGGCTAAGCGTGATCTGTAGAATCACACAAGCCACCCTTTTTAATAAATTATCTACAGATTATATCTGTATACAAGTCTATTAATGACTTGATACCTTCGGGTTATGACTATGTCATATAGTGGCAGTTGTGGTTTATAACTCCCTGCCAACACAAGAAATATCTACAGATTTTATCTGTATACAAGTCTATTAATGACTTGATACCTACGGGTTATGACTATGTCATATAGTGACAATTGTGGTTTATGACTCTCTGTCTAGTAAAGGATTATTTGTTTAATTATACAATTTATAATCCTATAAAAATCTAAATTTATAATTTAGTAATTGTCCATGTGACTAGGCCTATGGTGCCAATATATATATTTTCATTCCTTGATTGCTAATAAGAGCTTGAATGAAATTTATTAAATTAACTGCTAAGGTTCTTGATACCATGGTTAATAAATCGTCTAGAACGATGATACTGTTAGGTTTCTAAATAGACCTTGTCCTTTATTGTAGCGTAAAGCTACAATGGCCAAATCGGAGGAGACCAACAGTCATTCTGGGGAACACTCAGATAATGCAAAGATTCACGTTACCGGTGCAGAATTGCAAGCACTGATAGATAATGCTGTCGCCAAGGCTATGGATAGGCAGTTCAAGGAATCTAGTGGTACTCAGAGTAGAACCCGCACAGTGACGCATGTCAAGTCTAAGACTCATTCAGGGGCTCATAGTAAGCCGCCATCTAAAAAGAGTGAGCCGAAGAAAGCTGAGGATGATAATCACTCCTCCAACCACAGCAGCGTCCCAAAGCAGGAGATTAAGCTGAAACATGACACGTACAGCAGGTCCTGTACGTACAAGTATTTTGTATCTTGCAAGCCCAGAGATTTCACTGGGGAAAAGGGAGCCGTCGATTGTATGACGTGGATTGATGAGATGGATACTGTGGTTGATATCAGCGGGTGTGCTGATAGGGACGTCGTGAAGTACGTGTCCCAGTCATTCAAGGGAGATGCGTTAGCATGGTGGAAGTCACTCCTACAAGCTGCCGGTAAGGCCACACTGTACGGTTTGTCATGGGAACAGTTTGTGGCCCTGATCAAGGAGAACTTCTGCCCGCAGCATGAGGTTGAAAGAATTGAATCGGATTTTGTGTCTCTAGTTATGAAGAATCTCGATTGTCAAGCTTATCTTACTACGTTCAACACCTTATCTCGGTTAGTGCCTTATCTGGTGACCCCGGAGCCGCGAAGAATTGCTCGATTTATTGGGGGTCTGGCACCGGAGATAAAGGCTAGTGTCAAGGCTTCAAGGCCTACAACATTTAGATCCGTAGCTGATCTATCCCTCTCCCTCACTCAAGACGTGGTTAGATTGAGAGCCGTGAAGAGCTCTGAGGAGAACAAACGGAAACGTGAGGATGACACCTCACGAAGATCTGAAAAGCGACATAGAGGGAACAATGACCACAGGAAAGGGTCGGGGTCTAGGAAAAGTGATCATCAGTCGGGTGAGAAACCCAGATGCAAGATCTGCAGGAGGCACCACTTTGGGAGATGTCGTTTGGAGACGAAATCCCAGTCTTCAGAGAAACGTTGTGGGATCTGCAAATCCACAGATCATAAAGCTGTGGATTGCAAGAAAATGAAGGATGCAACTTGTTTCGGTTGCAACGAGAAAGGGCATATTCGGCCCAACTGCCCAAAGAACGCGAAGAAAGAAGATGATGGGAAGAAGACTAATGCGAGAGTCTTCAGAATGGACGCTAAGGAAGCAGTCCTTGACGACAACGTTATTACCGGTACGTTTCTTGTAAATGATGTTTTTGCTAGAGTCTTGTTTGATTCAGGAGCCGATAAGTCGTTTGTAGATGATAAGTTTTGTAAATTGTTGAACCTTCCTGTTAAAATCTTAAGCGTGAAATATGAGGTGGAATTAGCCGATGGAACCTTAGAAACCGCCTCGACTGTTCTAGATGGATGTGTTATATCCATTAGGAATCACTCTTTCCCGTTATCCTTGCTTCCCTTTAAGTTAGCTGGATTCGACATAGTGATAGGCATGGATTGGTTGTCGAGTAACCAAGCCCAGATTCTGTGCAACAGAAAGCAAGTAATAGTTAAGACTCCGTCCGGTGAGTCACTTACTATTCAAGGAGATACCCAGCATGGATTGCCGGAGCAAGTGTCCATGCTCAAAGCATCCAGATGCATGCAGAAGGGATGTGTCATTTATATGGCACAAGTTACCATTGATGAGCCGAAGCCGAAGATTGAGGATATCCCCGTTATCTCGGAATATCCTGAAGTATTCCCTGAAGAGCTACCTGGTTTGCCACCAGATAGGCAAGTAGAGTTTCGGATAGATATCATACCAGGCACAACACCTGTAGCAAGAGCACCATACAGATTGGCACCAACGGAGATGAAGGAGTTGAGGACGCAGTTAGATGAGCTTTTAGCCAAAGGTTTTATTAGGCCTAGCTCATCTCCTTGGGGAGCGCCAATCTTGTTCGTTAAGAAGAAGGATGGATCGATGCGTCTGTGCATCGATTACCGTGAGCTTAATAAGGTCACTATTAAGAATAGGTATCCGTTACCCAGGATCGACGATCTGTTCGACCAGTTGCAAGGAGCAAGTTACTTCTCCAAGATTGACCTGAGGTCAGGTTATCATCAGTTGAAGGTCAAGGAGGAAGACGTACACAAGACCGCGTTTAGGACTCGTTATGGACATTACGAGTTCCTAGTGATGCCGTTTGGGCTCACAAACGCACCAGCCGCGTTCATGGACCTCATGAATCGCGTCTGTAAGCCTTATTTAGATAAGTTCGTCATCGTCTTTATTGATGACATTCTTATCTACTCGAAGAGCCAAGCTGACCATGAGAAACACCTTCGTTGTATTCTCAAACTTCTGAATCAAGAGAAGCTTTATGCCAAATTCTCGAAGTGTGAATTTTGGCTTCGAGAAGTCCAATTCCTTGGACATGTAGTGAGCGAGCGTGGTATCCAAGTAGATCCCGCTAAAGTAGAAGCAGTCATGAATTGGCAGGAGCCGAAGACTCCTACCGAGATTCGCAGTTTCCTCGGATTGGCAGGATACTATAGGCGATTTATCGAGAACTTTTCAAGGATTGCTGCGCCCCTAACTTCGTTGACCCGTAAGAAGATTAAGTTCGATTGGGGCCCTAAGCAGCAGGAATCCTTCGATGTTTTGAAGAAGAAGCTGAGCAATGCTCCAGTGTTGACATTGCCTGATGGAATAGAGGAATTTGTGGTGTATTGTGATGCATCACATACTGGCATGGGCTGTGTACTCATGCAGAAAGGCAAAGTCATTGCCTACGCTTCTCGACAGCTCAAGGTGCACGAGAAGAACTACACCACCCACGATTTGGAATTGGGTGCGGTTGTATTTGCATTGAAGCTATGGAGACATTACTTGTATGGCACCAAGTGCATAATTTATTCGGATCACAAGAGTCTTCAGCATCTGTTCAACCAGAAGGAATTGAACATGCGACAAAGGCGATGGATGGAAACTCTAAATGATTATGACTGTGAGATAAGATACCATCCAGGCAAGGCAAATGTGGTTGCCGACGCCTTAAGCAGAAAGGAAAGGGTGAAGCCAATCAGAATCAATGCCAAGCGCATTGAAATAAGAAATAATTTGAATGAAAGGGTGTTAGCTGCATAGAAGGAAGCTGTGCTGGAAGCTAACTATCCTGCAGAAAAGTTGGGAGTAACTGAGGAGCAGTTATCCTACGACAAGGATGGAATGTTACGACTAAACGGACGAATATGGTTTCCAGTATATGGAGGACTTCGGGATGTTATCCTCCAGGAAGCCCACAACTCTAAATATTCCGTTCATCCTGGAGCTGATAAGATGTACCAGGATTTGAAATCAAACTACTGGTGGATTGGTTTGAAAAAGTCCGTGGCCGAGTATGTGGCCAAATGTTTGACTTGTGCGCAAGTCAAGGCTGAGCATCAGAAGCCGTCAGGTTTGCTTCAACAACCTGAAATTCCCAAATGGAAATGGAAAATGGTGACAATGGATTTTATCACTAAGTTGCCGAAGACGAAAAAGGGAAATGATACCATATGGGTCATAGTAGACAGACTGACTAAGTCAGCTCATTTTCTACCCATCAAAGAGACGTATAGCTCAGATATGTTAGCACAATTATACGTCGATAAGATTGTAGCGCTACATGGTATACCTATATCTATTATCTCTGATAGAGATACTAGATATACGTCACATTTTTGGAAGAGTTTCCAACAATCGTTGGGCACTCGTTTGAATTTTAGTACGGCTTACCATCCTCAGACTGATGGTCAGAGTGAGCGTACTATTCAAACTTTGGAAGACATGCTTCGCGCATGTGCGATCGACTTAGGTGGTAGTTGGGATAAGAACTTACCACTGATTGAATTCTCCTACAACAATAGCTACCATTCCAGCATAAAGGTTGCGCCTTTTGAGGCCCTATACGGTAGAAAGTGTAGATCGCCCATTTGTTGGGCAGAAGTTGGAGATGTCCAGTTGTCTGGACCAGATATCGTCTTTGAGACGACAGACAAGATCGTTCAGATCCGTGATCGTTTGAAAGCTGCCAGGGATAGGCAGAAGAGTTATGCGGATCCTAAGCGCAAAGATTTTCACTTTGATGTGGGTGAAAAACTATTTCTTAAAGTATCGCCCTGGAAGGGTGTAATGAGATTTGGAAAGAAAGGCAAGCTGAGCCCGAGATATATAGGACCTTTCGAGATAATCGAACGTGTCGGGTCAGTCGCTTACAAGTTAAACTTGCCTGAAGAGCTTAGTGCCATTCATAATGTGTTCCATATCTGTAATTTGAAGAAGTGTTTCGCTGACGATTCACTGGTTATACCGCATACAGATATACACATAGACGAAAGTCTAAAATTTGTGGAAAAACCTTTGTCGATTGAGGATCGACAGGTAAAGAAGCTTTGAAGGAAGCACGTGCCTATTGTTAAGGTCAAATGGGATGCCCGTAGAGGACCCGAGTACACGTGGGAAGTGGAGTCCACGATGAAAGAAAAATATCCCCATTTGTTTGAATAAATCTCGGGGTCGAGATTTCTTTTAAGGGGGTGAGGATGTAACACCTCGAAAAAATTTCGTCCAATAATGTCTTGACACGTGTCATAAGGTTCCGTTATGTGAAAACATACTTTAGAGGGACTAAAAGTGACAACCAGTGAAAACTATGGAACGTAAGGGTCCAAAGTGTCAACAATGGATAAATAGACTCTATGATAACCCTACATAATGTTCATAACCTTAAACGGATGGTTCATGGATTATACGACGCGGAAATTGCACAAAAGTGAAGTATTGAAAACTATAGGGGCCAAAAGTGTCAACATGTTTAATTTATACCTCTGAGTGAACTTTTGGCAGACCCGAAGCTTTGAGAAGCTAAAATATACTCACTAGAATATGTGGTAAAAATTTCATGAAGTTTCGTCAACGTATGAGAAAGTTATGGCCAAAACCGTACTTAAGGGACTAAAAGCGTCAACGTCGAATTTCAGGGCTTTTCGGTTGAGCGCAAAGTTATCCGAGGGCATTACCATGTTGGTAAAAGTCCTAAGGTTCTTAAAAACCAAGTTTGGGGGTTTACGGGTCAATTTAAGCAGCCGAAACATCGCACGCAAGTTCAGGGACTAAAGCTGCCAAAATAAAATCAACTTTTGCTGATCAGGGGTCAGGCGACCCGCCTGGTCTGACCCAAGCGGGCCGCGTGGGGCTGCCAGTGACAGAAGTCGCGGATTTGGGTTATTTGGCTCCGATTTTGAGTGGTATCCAGTTGTTTCTTGCCTCCTTTTGCTCCAATCAAGTGCCATGCATGGCTAGGCAAACAGTAACCCACGAATTTCAGCTTTAAATCAGATTACCAAGCCATTTCTTAGACATTTGCATTGATCAAGAACTCATTTCTCTCAAGAGCTCTCAAGAACTTTCAAGGCAGGCTTTCTGGAGTTAATCTGATCATCAAGGTCGAATCCTAGTGTTCACTAAACACCTATAGGACCTTTGTAAGCTTTCAATTCAATCTTTAATCTGTTCTTGTTGTGATTATTGCTAAAAGTCAAACTATTTGTTCATAAGCTTTGACTTTCTGATTAAACGGATTTCTTTCAGTCATTTCTCGAATTGAAACCTGTTATATGTTGGTATTTAAGTGGGAAATAAACCCTCAAAAGGGTACTCTCTGATTCCCACTACATGCATGCTAAATGTCGAGTCAAACCTATTTCTAAAAAGTCAACAGAAACGATTTTTGTGAAAAATGACATGAATAATGATATAGATGACATGCAATCTGTTTGATCTTCATAGAAAGCTTTATTATGAATATAAGAATGTATTTTACCACGATCAACTCGACGATCTTTAGTGTAAACCCGGATTGGAACCGAAAGTCTTGTAAAACGATTATTTCGTAGACTATCGATTCGGATTCGTACATGCATGTGCGAGATCTGTATTGGAAAGTATTTTTGACTATTTTTATTTTAGTTAAACTTTCTGGAATTTTCTTTGATTAAGTCTATGCTTAGCCTATTCGAATGCATGTTTCCGATTTATGCATAAAGTTGACTATCTTGCCCTTTTTGATATAAAACGTGATTTTTGGAAAAGTGAAAGAGTAGAAATCTTTATTTTTAATATATAAACTTGCACCGAAAATTTCGGATCAGTTGGTGGTCCAGATTGTGAGTTATGGCCATTAGCGTAAAACTATATTATAAATTTACATAAACGGCCCTTTTCGCATATGACCTATTTCTGGCCACGTTTTGGTATAAAACTTTTTACCAACTGATGTATTATAATATTCTGGGAATTTTGATGATTTTTAATTAATTTTTGGCTGAACGGATCCTAGATCGTCTAGTCATTTCGGCTTATGTCGGTTTTGACCGTTTTAGCCATAAAATGAGTTTTACACATCCTTTTGACCCGAAACCTTTTTCTACTGATTTTATATGATGAATAAATTATTTTAAGTATTCTGGAAATATAAAAATCTCAGATTTGATTTGAAAACCCGAAAACGCCCTTAAATCGCATATTTAGCATTTTAAGCGCATAGTAAGCGTTATACTTGTTTTAAACATATAAGACCTATACCTACTGATGTGTTTAGCATATTTTCATATAATAACAGTAAGTATAAGTATATAATCTCAGATTTCCAGTTTTGGCACGTTTAGCCCTTGTGAAATTACTAAAATACCCGTACGGTGCATAGTTTGGTTTTAAATGATAAATTTGGTATATGGGTCATACCCTACTGATATAATATGTTATATTAAGTATATTTACTGTATGAACCAGACCCGAAACTCAGATTTCTAATTTTACCCTTTTATTATCTTTTAAATAACCAAAATGCCCTTCTAAGGCATAAATTGGGTTTAAAATTATTCCGGGCAATATAGAACATAACTTACTGATATAATATCATATTTTAAGCATATTATCTCAGGGAACTTGCATTTGAATCATTGGTCTACCCGTATCGCCCTTTTCGCGTTCGATTCGGTTTACGTAACTAGTTTGCGTAAATTGACCGAAACGGGTCAAACGATATCATTTTTATTTCAAAATCCAGAATGTATTTAGTATACCCATATTATACAAGTATTCAAACTTGTCGGGTCTAAATCACATTCTATCCGGTCTTTCGCTTAATCGTGCGTAAACCGTATCATCCTTAAACTAACCGGTCAAAGCTTAAGCTTAAATAAAAGGCCGTTAGGAATCTAATAGGTTAATTATAAACCTTTGTTCCAGATTAGGAGGCCCGGTAAAAGCTACCAACACTTATCATTTGTGACTTATACTTGCTCAGGTAAATACATTTTGACTTATTTTCCCTATACGGGCTTGGGGTACGGTATTTAAAATACCGCTTGATCGGGCGCACAAGTCCTGCGCCTTATGGGTGTACAGTCTTGAATAGCTTGTGCGACTTCGTTTAAACAGTCTTGTCTTACTTAAAGGCTTTGGGGGGTTATTGACCGTGTCCCGGATATCCTTGGCATTATCTTACGAGATGGCCACGACCAGAGCACGGGGTGTAGGCGTACACTCGTCGTGTATAACTCTTTAATGTGGTGTGTCATTTAATTCTTAGCCCGGACAGCAGATCCCGGGCCACCAAAGATACGAGTGCATGTAAATCGTTCACAAGTTTATATTATATAATTATCCCAAGTTAATAAAAATATTTATGCCTCGTGCATTTAAATCAATTTTCAATCATTTTCAAAATGAGTCAGTCGATTTGTATTTACCAGTGTAAACTGACGTATTTTTCCCAAAAGGTTAAGTGCAGGTACTATACGAAAATAGGCTGGCTGTTTCCTAAGAGCGTCCACTATAGTCTCGCAAGCTCGGACGACAAATATCTGTTGAACTACTTTTATCTTATTTTATTTGATCCGCCTGTGGATCCGTTTCAACTACTGTGATATTTATTATTGCAATTTATTTAAAAGTTGAAATGTATCTATTCTGCTTCCGCTGTGCATTATTATATTGTGTTGATTGTCTATGACGATGCCAACTACGTCACTGTACCCCACACCGGGCCCACCGGTGACACGTGGAAATCGGGGTGTGACAACTTCGGTACCGGAATCAGGAACGTTACAAATGACTTGGAGCTCATGGTATTTATAGAAGAACCATTTCGTACGAAATGGTTAGTGTTCATTTCGTGTGAAATGGAAAAAGTCCATTTCGTACGAAATGCTCTTTTCCATTTCGTGCGAAATGCACATCCAACATATAAAACCTATTTTCTCATAAACCGAGCTCCATTCAATCCTATCTAGACACAAGACTCGATACAAGACAAAGTCGACAGACATATGCACCAACAACAAGGATCAGCCACAAGATTTTCTACCCTTTTCTTGTACATTATTTCATAATCATACGCCAAAAGCTTGGAAAGCCAGGCATGCTGTAGAGGAGTATGTAGGATCGTTGTATGACCCGATTGAGTCGTTCAGAAGAATTTTGGATCCGAATCAAAGGCGGAATCAATGAAACGGACGTGGAAACAGCTTGATTCACTTTAATATGTGTCTATTAATGATATAATAGTCTTACAGCACCTCAAGACAATTTGGCAGCACTTCGGTACCAAATCAGACCAACGTTACAAATGAAACGGGATTACAGGGTATATATAGGCGTTTAATTCCGTGTGGAATTAACAGGTTTAGTTCAAGCGGAATTAGCTAAAGCTAATTCCGTGCGGAATTAACCTGTTAACTCTTCATGCGGAATTAACCTCCAAGTGGAATTACCAATATGGTAATTTCGAGCAGAGTTACCCTTAAACACATAAATCCTGTTTTCTTGAACTACGAGCCCTGATCTATCAATCCTATTACATGACATGATCCAAGACGAAGTCAACAGACATAGTGCACTAACAGACTCCCCCTTAGATGTTGACGAAGTCTTCAGTGTCTACTCTTTTGCATGCCACATCTTCAGTCTTGATCAGTCTTTTTGCTCTTTCCAAATTGTCTAACATTGTAAGCATCCATCAATCTTTATCTTCTTCCATTTTGAATGTTATACCAGGATCTGATTCTGGCTCTTTCATTAACAGCTTCTTCAGGCTCCCCCTTTCATCAAGCTTCCGTGCTTTAGGGATCGTCACCTTGCTTTCCGGTTACAAGCTCCCCTTGCTTCAAGCTTATGTTCAGACTCCCCCTTAGACTCAGCTATCGGGATCGTAATCTAGCATCTGCAATTTCTCAAACATTTATAAGTAACAATCTTTTGAAATTGTCCAAAAATCGTAATCTGGCTTTTTTAAACTCTATTAACCACTTCCCCTGTCAACAAACTACATTGATTTGGCAATGTTAGTATCCAAAATCAAAAACTGACTATTTTACAGATTTTAACAATATGAGCATCCAAATCCCTCACAGTTAATCATCCAAGTCCAATTTAATGACCTTGGAGATATCACAAACTGTTTTTGATTTTTGATTTTAAATTCAAGTTTCAAATTAATGAACTTATTTTCTTTTCAGAAACACAATCGGCATACTTAGATTTTGAAACTCAGCATTCAGACATCGGTTGTCGAAACTAAAATGAAATCAAAATCTTTTTCTGAAATATAAAACAGTAAAGAAATATTTACAAACATATTCACAAACAATATTTTTGTTTGAGTTCGTGTCAGAGGATCATATCAGTTTTTAACAAATCACTAGTACCGTTGAGCTTTAAACACTTTCAGTTCACTTAGATTGTCAGTATACTGATCCACTTAAATTTTCACACAAAGTTCAACTGTTTTGAGATACGGATTTAGTGTTTTAAAGACTTAACTTATTCGCGTGTCCCACCTCAGAATATACTCCCGTATCCAGACTCCTATATTCAGTCTTACAGGTGAATGTACACTAATGATATATGTAAACGGGTTAATGCGATACCGTGAGAGCTCAGGTCAGAACTTCCGTTCAGCAAAGAGATGACGACTCGACTTTAGGTGTGTCCCGTTTGGGGATCTTTTCTTCAAAAGCATATGATTAGCATTTTTCAATGTTTCATCATTTTTTATGCTGAGGGTAGGCTTTATGATTAAAGCAATGTAAAGCATTATACGAGGACTAGGCTATTGCTCCCGCAAAATCAGAAGTCCTAGTATAATACCCCAGATATCACCACGCACAAAGACCTAGTATGTCAGAAATAGAAAGCCCTTCAAACAAGATTTCAGGGGTTACCTATATATCCGAGGGATGTTCCCCACGAAATAAGTAAATCTTGAAATTTAGGTTTATATCTCGAACACAATCTACGAAGCGTGTAAAAATCTACTGGCACATCATCAGTGAGACCGTTTATCACATTAAAACATTCCATTTCTTTAGCGTACTGTGATTGTCTACTGATGTACTATCATTTCCTCTTTTTACACAAAAACTCTTTTTTGAATTTTATCATGTTTTTGGCTTTTTCAAATTTTCAAATGTTTTTGGATTTTCTGACAATATTACTCCCCCTTAAAATGCAAAACCATTTAAAGAAAAATTGATAACCGATGTAGATAGCTTTGTCTCGCCATCCATTTTCTGCATCTCATGCTCTGTTTTGCAGAAATTATAACGTACCCCCATGATTTACAACACATTGATCTTTTATAGTTTGAAAACCGTTTTTCAATCTTGTGAAATTAATCATGTTTGTTCTGCCGTAAGGGTTTCGGCATATTCAAGTAACATATTTTTGTATATTTGAATATTTGACAAAAATTAAAAACAAATATATTTTTGATTTTTCAAATTTTTGACAAAATGAAAACATATTTTTGGTTTTTAATTTTTTTTCAATTTTTAGGGTTTTTGAAATAGGGTTTATTTATATACAAAAATCAAACAAACTAAACTCCTTGTTTCACCCAACACATGGTTCAACAGCCTCCTCTCCACGTTGTGCCAGGCTGCTCCAACTTCCATTCTCACAATATTTGGTTTTGTTGAGCACCTGCACATTCAAAGTATTCAATTACTTGAACAATTTAGCCTAGGTCTATTTGACCTTAGGCATTTCAACACAATAAACTTCATTCAATGTCAGAAAATCTTTGTCATTCTGAACAAAGGCTTTTTCAATTTTAAATTCAACTTCTTCATCAACTTTTGAAATCATTGGTTTCTTAACTAACCAAGTTTGACCTTTTGTAGCACCTCTTTTGTAAAAATGTGAGTCGTTTTTAACATTTTGATTTTGAACAACAACGTTTGATTTCCAAAACTGTTGGGGTTTTGTCATATCAACTTATGTTTTCCAACTTTGTGTTGTTCTAAATCTGGGTGTGTGAGAATTCCAGGTCTGTCTTAAATCAAACCTTTTCGGGTTTGATTTCCAATTTTGATTTGAAGCAAACTTGTTTGTATTGTACCTCCAAGTTTGTTTCGAATCAAATCTGGTTGACCTTTGTTTCACACTCTCAGATTTTTGTTTCTCAACATTTTCAAGCTTCTTTTTCGACTCAACATCAACATGTTTCAGATTTGTACACTTGCGTGCAAGATGTCCAATTTGATCACATTTGAAACATGTTCTCTTGGACACATCTTTGACCTGTGGTTGTTGCTTTTTCTTTTGAGCTAAGAACTCGTCATTAGACTGTCGTCTAAATTTTAGTTCTTTCTCTTCTTCTGAAGTTGTTCCATGAACAAAATTCATCTTTGCTTGAAAATTTGGTGTTTCATTTTTATTCCAATGTTGTTTCTTCTTATAACCCAACCCAGCCTTCATGTTTTTCTTCTTAAAACCGGATTTATTATAAGACTTTTTGTGACCTTTACCGGTAAACTTTGAAATTTCAGACTTTTCAATTTCAACTATCTTGAAAACTTTATCAATCTTTTCTGAAATCGCATTCTAAATCGGGAATACAACATCTAAGAATAATTTGTCCGATCCAATCATGGTATAAACCAATCCTTTTGAATCATCATTCAAATTTTTCTTGGATTTTGTGTTTTTCAGATATCCATCATGAAAATTACCTTCATTTTCATCCTGTGATTCAGAATTACCTGTATCAACCGACTCTTCTTTCAACACACTTTCAACGACCTTACCTACCACCTCTGAATCACTAGAATCATCAGATTTGGAATAGGTTACGTCAATGTTGTCTGGCAATTGATCTACCAAGTTGAAAGCTTTTTCGACCTTTTCATCATCATAAAATACAAACTTTTCCGGTGGTGGAACTTGATGAAACTCTGAGCCAATACCTTTCTTGTTTTGCTCAGAATCTTTCCCATCCGGTTTTATGTTGAAAATTCTTTCAAGCACATATGAAGACGCATGGTAACTTTTTAATTTGTTGTTATCCTGTTCTAAATCAGCAATCTGACGTTTTAGCAGAGCAACATCTTCAATATATGAATTTACAAAATCTTGTTTAATTTCATACATTCGTTTTAGTTCCTTTGATGTTTCAAAACAGTAATTCAATCTTGATTGAAAAAATTTCATTTCACCCTTCACCTTTTCATATGACTCTTTTGTAATATGATATGCCAATTTTATTGAATCATATTCTTTCTTCATTTCTTGACAAACATTTTCTTTTTGATCACATTCTTCTGTCTTTTTCAAAACATTTTCTTTCAAAACTTCTTTTCTTTTTCTAATTTTTTATATTTTTCTAAAAGTGTTTCATTATTTTCTTTTAAAACTTTTTCGTTTTCTAACATTTCTTTGCATTTATTTTTGAAAACTTCTTCAACTTTTGTGAATTCGAAATTTCTTGTTCTGAATTTCTCATCTTTTTCAGTATAAGCATTACATGGTTCCATGCATTTCTTGCACTCTTCAACAGTTTTTAAGATTTCAGAATTAGAAATTACCTCAGTGATTGGCACTTCAGTGTTTTCTTCTGCTCTTGTCTGATCATCATCTTTCTGCTTTCCCTAAACACCAACCTTATCACCAGCATCACTAGCAATCTCCAAAATCTCATTCTTCTCTTCAGCCAAACTTTCAATTTTCTTCTCATCTTCTATAACTTGCTGTTCTTCAGTAAAAGCTTTCTCAACTTCTACATTCACCTGAATTTTTTCTTCAATCTTTTCTTTCTCAGCGATCTTCAAATCTTCCTCTTTAACAACTTCGACTTTCTTTACAACCTCAACTTCCACAACTTCATCTTTAACCTCTTCAGCAGCTTTCTTCAGATTGTTTACCATTTCTTCAACATTCTTCGTCATTCTTTCTTCATTCCTCTTCCTCAAACACGATGTCATGGCATATCTTATTTCCTTTTCATGCCTTTTTGCATATGTGTCATCTTTTAATACATTTCTATAGTATTCGGCAGATCGAGGAATTATGAGAAGAACATCTTAAAAAATTATGTCTTTCTTCAGAACAACAGGTTCACCTTCTCTGTTGAAATAACATTCTTTTTTCTTATCCCATCTCTTATTGATGACAACACTCTCAAACTCTTCTTGCATTTCATCCATTCTGTTCAAAGCAATGTTTCTTTCTCGATAAGTTTTCTCACTCAGAATCTCTTCTCTGGTTTTCTCATTGACTTCAGCTATAACATTTTCTTTTTTGTTTTCCTCTTTAATTTCAGCAACGAAAACATAATGTTGACATTTTGATGTTTTTCTGCCATGAGTTGTAACTATATTTTCCAAACGATCTTCTTCTGGAAGAACCTGACTCCAATCATATCCTTCATCATCATGGAATACAGCAAGTGCTCTTGATTTTTCTCTGGGTTTATCTTCAATCATTTTCGGCTCTTCTTTGCTTCGGTGGTAGATTGCCTTTCGGTAGTAATCATCATTGAATGGATGTTCATTTCCACCAACAGCAGCAGAATTATTGCATTCTCTCTTGAAATTACCTTTTTGCTTACATTTGAAGCAGGTCACTTTGGATTTGTCGAATCCAAGCTTTGTTGACGGACCGCCTAATGATTGTTTACCAGTAATCTCCATGTATCTCTGAGCTCTTCTGATGCAACTCACTAAACACCAGCGGATATCAATGAGTTCCATTTCTTCTGGATCAATCTGGTCGTAGTCTTCTTTGGTCAATTCGGAATTTCCAATTTTGCCTGCAACTAGACCTTCATACAATTCCAGAACTGGTGCAAGAAAGCTCATTTGTTGTTTAGCTGCATTGATGCTCATTGCAGGAGAATTTTTCAACTTGAGAGCGATGTTGCACGGTATCTCCTCTGCTTCTTCAGAACTAGCTTTTGAAGCAGATGAATGATAACCTGGATTGTAGCTTGATGAGCTTGTCTGGGGTTCTTTTGTTCTCTCACCACTGAATGCTGTCTTTGGTGATTCACCAGCTTTCACCGAAGGTAAATTACCTTTGTAATACAAACCAACATTTTGTTGATGTGAAGAACTGTTCATCTTGCTTTGTTTCTGCAATTCAAGCTCATGAGTTTCAATCTTTTCAATTAACGCATCAAGAGAAATTGTTTCATAAAAACATCATTTTTCAATATAAACACAAACGTTTGCCACTGATCAGCTCGTGGTAACGCTTCTATGATTTTGTCTATATCTCTTCTCTTATTTTTTCAATCTTAAATCTTTCCAGTTTGATTTTTAGATGACAAAAACGTTCAATCATTTGTCGAACTGATTCACCGTTAAGACTATCAAACAAATCAAATTCTTTCTTTAATAAAGCAATTTTGTTTTTCCTGATTTGTTTACCCACCCTCTGCGTTAACCCGCAAAGCTTCCCAAATGGATTTTGAAGATCTATCATGTTGTAACAAAGTAAACATATCATTTCTAATGGATGATTGAATTAAGGCAATCATTCTTTGTTCAGCTGCAAATTCAGATTTGTCTTCTTTTGATAATTTCATGAGTGGAAGATCTTCTCCTTCATCATCCTTTGGTTTTTCATATCCAAATTCCATACAGAACCAGCTTTCGTGTGCATAGGCTTTTGCCCAGTTGATGAAACGCTCTTTCCACCATGTATAGTCTTCAATACTTTCAAGAGTTGGTGGCTTTGAGTGTGTTCCGTAGAAGTTATCATGTTTAATGTTCTCATTTATCGCTTTTGTAATGGTTTTTGGTGTGACAGTTGAGATTTCGGAAGACTCGGATGTAAACGCGTTGTAGAACGTATTGTAAAACTCTTCAGCCATGATGTGAAATTCTTGAATTTCCTGGAGACAAAAACAGACAAATAAACACAAATAGTTTAAACAATATCGAACAACTTGAAATAAACTAACACTTGGTTGACGTGAAATGATCTTGGTACGAAATATCAACTTTCAAACGAAATCACTCTTGGTGCGGAATAACAATTCAAACGGAATCACAGTTTTTCAAACGAAATCACTAATTTCGCGTGGAATTAACTCTTACTCAAACGAAATTAGACCTTTTGAAACATAATTATAATTTCGTTTGAAATGATTCAAACGGAATCAAATTCCATGCGAAATTAACTGAAAGTTCAAGCGAAATTAACCTTGGATAACTAATTCCGTGCGGAATTAAGATCCAATTTCAAACGGAATTATGATGATGTCATTTTGTCCGAACTGTTTTTCAAATGGAATTACTGATTTTGTCAATTTTATATCGAATTTTAGTCCAATTCTTTCAAGGATTAGTTAAAACACTGTTTCGCATGATATATGTGAAAAATTCAATCCATTTTGACCGTTAAATTTTGTTCAATTTAGAAAAGAAGGTGTAGAAGTAAGAAAATCTGATGAAATCAAGCTGAATTTGGTAGAACTCCTCCTCCTGAGCTCTGATACCACTTGTAGGATTGTTGTATGACTCGATTGAGTCGTTCAAAAGAATTTTGGATCCGAATCAAAGGCGGAATCAATGAAACGGACGTGGAAACAGCTTGATTCACTTTAATATGTCTCTATTAATGATATAATAGTCTTACAGCACCTCGAGACAATTTGGCAGCACTTCGGTACCAAATCAGACCAATGTTACAAACGAAACGGGATTACAGGGTATATATAGGCGTTTAATTCCGTGTGGAATTAACAGGTTTAGTTCAAGTGGAATTAGCTAAAGCTAATTCTGTGCGGAATTAACCTGTTAACTCTTCATGCGGAATTAACCTCCGAGCGGAATTACCAATTCCAAGCGGAATTACCAATATGGTAATTTCGAGCGGAATTACCCTTAAACACATAAATCCTGTTTTCTTGAACTACGAGCCCTGATCTATCAATCCTATTACATGACATGATCCAAGACGAAGTCAACAGATATAGTGCACTAACAGAGTAGTTAGCTTTTGCTCCAGTAGGTATTTCGAGCTCTTCTGATCAGTTTTGATAACAAAATGATTGACAGCTAAGTAATGATGCCAGTATTTCACAGCATATATAATAGCTAAGAGCTCTTTCTCGTATACTGAATAAGCCTGCTGCCGAGGAGATAAAGCTTTACTTATGAAGGCCAAAGGATGATTTTCTGTTAGTGCATTTATGTCTATAGCCTTCGTCAATCCGAGCCGTAGCGAGAAACAGAAGAAAACGAGTCATTATATTAGTGATAGCAAGATAAAAAGGCAAGGTGGCATAATTGTAATAATGAGAAATCTCATTAAATGCCTTGGACTATAAATAGGAGATTATGTCATAGATTAAAAGACTTTTGCTCATTTGTGTTTTAGAGAACTCTAGATCTAGAGAGAGAATCTAGAGAGAGAAAGTGTTGTCATTGTGATTCAAGGTGCTGTACGTTATCAAATCATATATAGAATCACGTTTATATTACATCGTGTGTGTTAGGTCGCGTTCGTGTACGGATTCTGCACGTTATACGTTCATTTCGCAATCGTTTCGGAGTCAAAACCGGTCCTACAAGTGGTATCAGAGCAGGAGCTCGATTGCACTGATCCAACACACATTTCCGCTCGTGATTTCATCGATTTCAGATCCGGATTTCATCTATTTCTTCATCTTTTCATATTTTTCACGTTTTTAACTGATTTTCGTCAAATTGAACGGGTTTTGACGGTCCAAATCGTCTGATTTTTTAATATGTTGTGCGTAAACACCTGATCTATAACCCTACCAAGTTTCAGATCCAAATTCCTAACCGTTTAGGAGAAATCTAAGTTTTTTTGATCCGATTTCGCGTCAAAAAAACAGGTTCGCTCATACGAACAATATAGTTTTGCTTATTCGGTCATAATCACTTTCACTTATACAAACTTGGTAGTTTCGCTCATAAGAACATAGCAGTTTCGCTTATTTGTCAAGCCTTAGTTCCGTTTTTGTGACAATTCGTAGTTTCGCTCTTTTGTCATTAAGTAGTTTCGCTTTTGTGATTTCCATAAGGTTCCGCTCATTAGGTCCGCTTATCAGTCATCACTGTGGTTTCGCTCCAACGGTCCAATAATATCATCTTGATACTAAATTTGTCTGACACATTAAAATCGAATAAAATCAAATTGTCGGCCACAATCAAGTAACGGCCCAATCATTAGACAAATATGAACAAGCGGCTCAATTAGGTTGATATACATTTAAGTGTTTGTCGGACTTTACATAAAAAAAGGCAATTGACGGCCCAATTAGTTTGAGTTTGTACTGACATTTGCATGTGCAATCATAGTTGTCAGCTGCATGTGATATTCATAACAGTTGTTATCGAGAGCCATTATAAAGGGCATGTGACAATTACTACACATTGAAAATTGTTTTAGTTTGAGAGGTCCAATTGAAATACAATTCATCAGACTTTACATGTGAGGTCAAATCAAAAGGTTTTGAAACATAATTTTGTCGGCCATGTGTATATAATTCACAAGAAATTTTTAAGAAGCATTAATTGATTTGTCGTTGTCCATGTGCAAAATCAGATTTAGTCGTTTTTAGCGGCCTAGTTAATTTGTTTCATCACATAAAGTGGATAGCAGCCCATGTGACTTCATTTATTAACGGCCCAATCAGACTCAATTAATGTGACGGCCCAATCACAATCAAGTCCACAACATTAAGGTCCGCCCAATCCAATCATAGTTTGTATGTGTTAAGCGTTTACGACCCAAGTGCATAGTTTAAATTTTAATTGTTGAGTCTTATTGTGTGGGTCAATCAATCAGATCACACGGTTTGATTTCAGTTGGGAAATTCACTTGAAAGGGTCAAGGTAGTCTGAAAGTGAATCCTGTGTCACACGGTTTGAATTTGATCCCAGTTCACAAGAAGTGGTTCAGTCCCAGGTTGTGTGTTTTTGTCAGGTTGTTTGAATTTGATCTGGTTCATAGCACTTTGTACAGTTTGACAACTTAAATCTCAGTTCGCATCAAGTTTAGTCCGCACAGTCTGTCAACTTTCAGTCCGCACAAGAATATTCACCAGTTCGAGTATTATTTTGTTTCAGTTGTTTGATAAGTGTTTAAACTGATAAGTGTTTGTTTGTTTGTTGATTCAAGGTTTAAAGATTAAAGTGAGAGATTCAAGAAACATTGTGAAGATGTCGGATTTTAGCGAAGAGTTTTACAACACGTTTTATAACGCATTTACTTCAGAAGATGAGCCAATTACTCCAAAGAATGCTACTAAAGTGATATCAGAAAGTTTGAGTTACGACAATGTGTACGGAAATCATCAGAGACCACCAAAGCTCATGAATATCGAAGATTATCACTGGTGGTATGAAAGATCTGAAAATTGGGTGCAAGCTTATCCGTATGATAGCTGGATTTGTTTGACTTTGGGATATGTAAAACCAACAAATGAAAGACGTGAATTGATCACACTGAAAGATTTCACAGCAGATGATAAGAGAGAACATTTAGCAGAATTGAGAATGAAAACTCTACTTCAACAATCTATCAGAGAGGATATTTTTTCACTGCTTCAGTATGGTGAAACATCTAAGTCAATTTGGGAAGCGTTAAAATTGAAAGCTGAAGGAGGGAAAGATAGCAAGAAAAACAAAATATCGTTGTTGAAAAAAGAGTTTGACATGTTTAGCTGCATGAAGAATGAAACAGTTCGTCAAATGATTGAACGATTTTGTCATCTAAAGATTGAGCTGGAGAGATTTGAAATTAAAAAAGAGAGAGAAGAAATGGTAGATAAACTTGTTGAAGCTTTACCACATGAAGATGATTGGAAAACATATGTGATTGTGTTGAAAAATGATGCTAACTTTGATAAACTGTCATTAGATCAATTGATAGAAAAAATAGAGGGGCATGATCTGTTGATTCAAAAACAAAACAAGATGTCAAGTTCTAACTATCAACAAAATGTTGGTTTGTACTATCGAAGAGGGTTGCTACAAAACAATGAATCTCCAAGGATCAAAATGGGTTTTACGGCAGGAAAGACCAATGATACACCAAAGAATACATCTTCAAGTTATGTTCCGGGATATCATGCATCATCTGCATCTGGATCGTCAAATTCAAATTCCAACCTTGATTGGAAGAATTCTCCGTTGCTGAACAATGAATTTGCTCAACAGCATATGAGCTTTATAGCTTCCATTCTGGTATCTTACGAAGGTTTAATTGCAGGAAAGATCGGAAATCCTAACATGACAAAAGAGGATTACGATCAGGTGGATCCAGAAGAAATGGAACTCATGGATATTCGCTGTTGCATGGCGAGCGTCATTCGAAGAGCTCAACGATTCATGGAGATCACTGGCAGAAGATGTTTGGAAGGACCTGAAATGAAGATGGGTTTTGACAAAAACAAGGTTACTTGCTTCAAGTGTAAGCAAAAAGGTCACTTCAGGAGAGAATGTACAAACAACAGAGCTGATGAAAGTGTAAATCCGTTCAATGATGATTATTACAAGAAGGCTATCTATCACAAGAACAACGGACAGTCAACCAGAAAGCAAATTGATGGAAGATCATCCAAAGAAAAGAGAGCTGCTTTGTCATTCTGTAATCAAAATGAGGATAGTATAGATGATGATTATGAAAGATCTGTACAATCTATAGTTCAAAGTTATGATTGGGAAAAATGTTTAAAAGAGTCAGAAGGACCCAATTTCATAATCTATGATGATGAGGATTATGATTGGAGTCAACATGATGAAGAGGTTGTCGAAGTGGAAGCTATAGCAATGACTGCTGAAGTAACACTTACTCGTGAAGAAAGACATGCACGTATGAGATTGGATGATGTATATGATGCTTACAAAGAAGCAACACGAGCAGGCAGGTGGAGCAAAGAAAAAGAATGCTATGTTGATCCTCAAGGAAATCCAACGGTTGATCCGAAGACAGTTGACCTTGATGCATTAGTTGCGGCTATACCTACTGTGAGTGTTTGGTGCAAAGGCCTTAGGGAGATTCCAAGGTACAAAGAGCAGGTTGAAGAAGGTTTTCGGAAGGTAATATTTGCTAGTCTGGAGGAGAAGAAAAAGAAGAAGATAGTTGAAGAAATTGTGACTGAGAGTGAGAAGATGGTGAATGAAGTGAAGAAGGTTGAAGAGAAAGCCGAGGAAGTTGTTGAAGAGAAAACGCAAGTGGCTGAGGAAGATCAGATTCAGAAAGCAGAAGAAACCACAGTGCCAGTCACTGAGGTAATTATTCAAATTGATACTTCTGATAAAATTGATAATGAAGCTGAACAACAATGCAAGAAATGCATGGAAACGTGCAGTGCTTGTATTGAGAAAGATGAAAAACTCAACAACAGAGACATTGAATTTACTAAAATAGATAAAATTTTCAAAGAAAAATGTCATGAGATGATTGAAAATGAAAAGTTTTTGAAACAAGAAAATAAAAAGTTGAAACAAAAATGTGATGATCTTGAAACAGAAAACAAGGTATTAAAAGAAAAGTGTTCAGCTGTTTGCAACGAATGTGTTCCAAAAGACATCAAAATTCAAGAGTTGCAAAAAGAATATGATGTAATGAAATTGTCATATGATACTGTAAAAGAAGCATATGAAACTTTAAAAAGTAAAGTCAAAAGTCGAGATGATAGATTGTGTGCTTGTCAAAGAAACACTAAATTTCTTGAAGCTAGATTTGAAGATAAACAAAGAGTGTTAAACCAATATATTGATGATGTTGCTAAACTTAAACAAGAATTGGCAGACAAAGAAAAGTTGGTCAATAAATTGCAAAGCTATCATTCATCTTCATATATTCTGGAACGTATTTTCAACATCACACCCGATGAGAAAGAGTCTGAAAAGAACAAAAAGGGAATAGGGTCTGAATACCATCAAGTTCCACCACCGTTGGAGAATAATTATACATTCTATGATGGCGAAAAAGTGGGAAAAGTAATCAACATGGTTGATCAGTTACCCGATAACATCAATGCGACTTATACCAAATCTGATGATATCAGTGATTCAGAGGTGGTAGGTAAGGTTGTTGAAAGTGTTTTCAAAGAAGAGTCGGTTGATACAGGTAAAACTGAATCACAAGATGAAAATGAGGGAAATTTTCATGATGGATATCTGAAAAACACAAAATCCGAGAAAATTTTGAATGATGATTCAAAGGGATTGGTTTATACCATGATTGGATCAGACAAATTGTTCTTAGATGTTGTATTCCCGATTCAGAATGTGATTTCAGAAAAGGTTGACAAAGTTTTCAAAATGGTTGAGATTGAGAAGTCTGAGATTTCAAAGTTTGTTGGTAAGAGTCGTAAAGGTTCGTATAACAAACCTGGTTTCAGGAAGAAAAACATGAAGGCTGGTTTGGGTTATAAGAAGAAACAGAATCGAAACAAAAATGAGACGCCAAGTTATCAGACAAAAATGAGTTTTGTTCTGGGAAGCAGTTTAGCTGAAGAAAAAGAACTTAATTGGACGACAGTCTAATGATGAGTTTCATGATCAAAAGAAAAAGCAACAACCACAGGTCAAAGATGTGTCCATGAGAACATGTTTCAAATGTGATCAAAAAGGACATCTTGCACGCAAGTGTCCAAATCTAAAACCTGTGGATGTTGATCAAAAGAAGATTGATGCTGAGAAACAAAAATCTGAGAATGTGAGACAAAGGTCAACCAAACTTGATTCGAAACAAACTTGGAGGTATAACACAAAAAAGTTTGCTTCAAATCAAAATTGGAAATCAAATCCTAACAGGTTCGATTCAAGACAGACCTGGAATTCTCACACACCCAGATTCAGAACAACACAGAGTTGGAAAACTTCAGTTGATATGACAAAACCCCAACAGTTTTGGAAACCGGTCCTACAAGTTGTTCAAAATCAAAGTGCTCAAAAAGATTCACATTTTTACAAACGAGGAACACCAAAAGGTCAAACATGGAGTGTTAAGAAACATGTTGATTCGGTAAAAGATGAGAAAGTTAAAGTTAAAATTGAGAAAGTTTTTGTGAAAAATGACAATGAATTTCCAGCATTGAATGAAAATTATTGTGTTGAAATGCCTAAGGTTCAACAGACCTGGGCTAAAGAATACTGAAGATTGTGAGATTGGAGGTTGGAGCAGCCTGGCACAACAAGAGGAGGAGGCTGCTGCTGGACCCTGGTTTGGTTGAACAGGGAGTTTATATGTTTTTCTGTACATAAATAAACAATATTTCAAAAACTCTAAAAATTAGAAAATTGAAAACCAAAAATATGTGTTGATTAAATACGCCGAAACCCTCACGGCTGAACAAACATGATTACTTTCACCAGATTGAAAAACGGTTTTCAAACTGTTAAAATCAATGTGTTGTAATGTCACACCCCTAAAATCCACAAGCGGAGTATCACCACATGGAGGTGTGACTGACCAGGATCCAGCCACCAATCATATTGAACAATATAAATTAAGTAAATAAAAGTCCAATCCAAGCAATATAATTAGTGTCAAAACAATTCAACCAAGTTAAAGTTATCAGCGGAAGCATAAAGTTCAAAACCCAAAACATAAGTTAAAAGTTCATAAGTTTAACATGGAACTCAACAGTCCATGTCCCACAACGACCTCTCCTCGTGCAAGCTCCATCTACACACCTAACGACCTGCAAGGCATGTAACAACGAGTCAACAACAAAGTTGAGCGAGTTCATAGTTGGTGTTCATTATTAAGTTGTTTCAAAACCAGGAGTTCACTTGTAAGTTGTAAGTTAATCGGTTTACCCTATTTCCCAAACATATCCATAGTTGGTGGGGGCTTCCCCATGTTAACCACTAGACCTGTTTACCATATCGACCACTGACTAAAGTAAGTTGGTGCCCTGACATCAATGTCTATCATCATTGACTAGTGCCCAGATCCATTAGTTCACGCCCGTCCTCTGCGGCACGGTGTGAGGCTTGTCAAACCTAAATAGCGCTATCTAACTAATGACCCGCTCGCCATTGGCCCGGCGATTAAGTCGATATAAAAGGAGGGACTTCATGATAGAGAGTTTTGGTCTAGTATCCGTGTTGTCACCCTTCAGTAAAGAGGGTGTGTACGTAATCCCCAAGCCAGGAGATTACGCAGGTTCCTATTATATTCTTATCACGTGTTGTCACCCTTCAATAAAGAGGGTGTGTACGTGTCCCAAACTAGGAGATCACGCAGTTTCAGTTTAAATACTTTACCCATTCCCAACCCTTGGGAATCCATGCCTTGTGGAAAGTGTGAACTCACCTCGGTTTGCTCGGTAGATAAGCAGAAGGTCAATCGAGCTGTTTGTGGTCAACCACGTCCTAACATGGTTACCAAACAAGTCAGGTCTTGGTTCAAGTAACATACATATGTCTCACACATAAACTAACAGTTCACATTAACAGAATGTTCATGGAAGACACGTAGTATCATGGCAACTGATTAAACTACACTTAGCACGTTAAACAGTAATCATTCAAGTTCACATGCAAGTCCTATTGTGCGATTCAGGTGATTGGGCCGGTATGATTGTGCGAGCCCACTAAAAACGTGTGGCCCAGCATCGTGTAAGGCCCAATCATGAATGTGCGGCCTACTACCAAGTGTACGGCCCACATGGGAGTGTGCGGCCACTTGGTAGTGTGCGGTCATGCTTTTAAGTTATAAGAGAGTGTGCGGTTTCATTAGAAGTTTACAAATGCACTTTTTAGTTACTAATTATCATGTTTAGCTAACAACTTATCATACATGAAAGAAACACATACTACATCTACATATACATATTTATAGTACCGACCAACAGTGTTAGTATATGTTTGCATTTAAATTAAATGTCTATCTATATTTGGCTCACATGTTTAAAGTATTTCTTTAAATGTAGTCAAACCAACAATATATGCACATACAACTGTGCTAATATAATATAGACAATGTAGGATATGCCATACAATATTAAACAGTGTCACTGTTAATATAAATGGCGGATGAATATCATTATTTCTTCTACCCGAAATCACATTCAAAAGTTATTTATAATGGATATTCTAAAAAGACTTTCAATCCTAAGCACATCAATAACAGTTAACATTTAACTAAGAATTATCCGATTACGTGTCATCACCACAACTTACAAGCAGCTATAGGAAAGAAGATCTCGTCATTGTCTTGGCCTTATTCATCAGCAAACAATTATCATTCTTTCAATTAATTTCAATAGTTTAAAACAATTTTCGGACCTGATGTATATATACAAACAAACGAGCAATTAACCTTCATACAATGTCAAGAACACAAGAATACAAGCTATGGTATAACACTGACCGAGGGATAAGAAAGATCAAAAGAGAGTCGGGCCACCACCGAGTTAATCGGAGCCGCGTCTTGAACCGAGATCGAGCTTTGAGCCGAGCTCGAACCTAACGAGAGCCTCAACCGAAACAGAAATCAGAAAAAGAAACAACGAACCTCATTCGTTCTCGCCATCGCCGACAGTGGTGTCGGCCACCACCACCATCATCGTCGTCATCTTCGACGGACACCAGATCTCTCTTTCTCTCTCCGTCACCTATCTCCGCCGTATCTCTCTTCCTCCTGTGATCAGATGCTCGTGGGTGAATAGGTTCAGCAGGAAGAAGGTTTGGGTGCGGGTGCATGGCCAGACAACGACGTAGGATTGTGTTCGCCGGAAATCAAAACAAGAGGGAGAGGAGTTATGGTGTGCGGCTGTGTTCATGCATGCATTTAGGGTTTTTTTTTCAAGGAAAATTATAAGAGTGTATATATAGTAGGGTTTTAGGGGTTTAGGTAAGTTGGGTGGGGCTCGGTTCATGTGCACACCCGTTAAAATATTATGTCTTGTCTAACAATATATGTGTATATATATATATATATATATATATACACACACACACGCATATGCTAAATTAAAAATGCTTGTTTTGAGTTATTAGTTAAACGGTGCGTTTCTCTTGTCGCGATTTATTATTTAATAAATTGTAATAATAGTAATAAGATCCTTCTCTCGACGACTCGGGTCAAGAGTACGGGTTGTCACATTCTCCTCATGTTACTGGAATTTCGTCCTCGAAATTTAAGCTAAGATATACGATTCATTACACGTAAATACACGTAGTTTCACACAAGTTCACGAAACGAATCATGCAAAGCACCTAGCACATGAAGTCACGTATCAAACAAGGTCACATAGCATGTAAAGTCATGTTGCATGTAAATTCATGTAATTCTCATAACATGAAAATTTTGACATAGTTTATTCTTATTTCACATAGCATGGAATATTATATAAGTTATATCTATTTTCCTCACGAACATTGTGTCGCGATTGTATGTGAAAATTTTGGGACACCTGATTTATCTGAACTTGAGCACAACACCTAAGTGAATATATATGTTAACGAAGTTAACCGGGTTTGTGTTCACCCAGTGAAGGTCGGGTGTTACATCATCCCCTACTTGAAAGAATTTTCGTCCCGAAAATTGTTCTAAAACGAGGGCTTGAAGTGAGTCCCGACGAACTCGATCTATAGATACCTTACAATGCTTAGGGGGGGGGTAAGGTAGACGTATAGATCATCGTGTTCGCCTGTAGGTTGAGTGATCCATATCTCCGTCCCCAAACGTCGTGAAGGCTATTTCACCAGTAATGGCATCCATTCATTAAGTTGAGTATACGAGAAGGCTAATCCAGTGGATTAAGAATAAACCATCCAACAGGGTAAAAAGGTAGTCTTGCGAATCGTGTTATGGTTGCGGACACTTCGCTAAATTGGTTGCCAAATCAAAGGAACAGGGAATTAATGAGGTTCAAACGAAGAATCGAGTGATAACAGGGGTCCGACAATATCCGAAGGAGTCAACCCGCCAATCTGTTGTCTAGAAGTAGTCTCCAGTAGTGGTGCAGGGCGACATGGCACAAAAAGGGAAGTTCGCTACATCATAGTCACGGAGGTATATCACATGTCCAAAACAGAATTTGGTTGATAGGGTTGCGAGTTGCAAAACAACGAGCGTGAGTAACCGTGGCTGCTTCGTTCCTGGTAACGACGACCCGTGGAGATAATGAGGTTCGTCAACAGGGACATGTGGGTATGGTTCTCCTAAACCAGAGTTCGTTCGAGCGAGGTCTTCGTGAATGTTGGCGTACAATCCCATGTACGGAGGGTCAGATAGCGACATCATGTCGAGGTGATCGTATGAATAGATAAAGCGCATAAAGAGTTGTAACAGGTAACGAGAAATTAGAAAGGGGGTTTGACCACCACTTTTCAAGTAGTTAAACAACTGTGTATCATAAGGGACGCAGTAGGGCTAACAGGCAACATGCTACCACCCTAAATAAACATACCATAAACAGCACACTACCCAAGTAATCTAGCAAGTAGGCAATATAAACTTAAATCATACCACCTAGTGTTGAGCCTTGCACGTGGAGCGAAGCGTCGTTGTGGATCGTTGAGCACTGTACATGTTATAGTCTGGTTTTATTAAAAAGCTTTTCCCTTTTTAAAAACCAAGTTCACTATAACCAATGGCTCTGATACCAATCTGTCACACCCCTAAAATCCACAAGCGGAGTATCACCACATGGAGGCGTGACTGACTAGGATCCAACCACCAATCATATTGAACAATATAAATTAAGTAAATAAAAGTCCAATCCAAGCAATATAATTAGTGTCAAAACAATTCAACCAAGTTAAAGTTATCAGCGGAAGCATAAAGTTCAAAACCCAAAACATAAGTTAAAAGTTCATAAGTTTAACATGGAACTCAACAGTCCATGTCCCACAACGACCTCTCCTCGTGCAAGCTCCATCTACACACCTAACGACCTGCAAGGCATGTAACAACGAGTCAACAACAAAGTTGAGCGAGTTCACAGTTGGTGTTCATTATTAAGTTGTTTCAAAACCAGGAGTTCACTTGTAAGTTGTAAGTTAATCCGTTTACCCTATTTCCCAAACATATCCATAGTTGGTGGGGGCTTCCCCATGTTAACCACTAGACCTGTTTACCATATCGACCACTGACTAAAGTAAGTTGGTGCCCTGACGTCAATGTCTATCATCATTGACTAGTGCCCAGATCCATTAGTTCACGCCCGTCCTCTGCGGCACGGTGTGAGGCTTGTCAAACCTAAATAGCGCTATCTAACTAATGACCCGCTCGCCATTGGCCTGGCGATTAAGTCGATATAAAAGGAGGGACTTCATGATAGAGAGTTTTGGTCTAGTATCCGTGTTGTCACCCTTCAGTAAAGAGGGTGGGTACGTAATCCCCAAGCCAGGAGATTACGCAGGTTTCGATTATATTCTTATCACGTGTTGTCACCCTTCAATAAAGAGGGTGTGTACGTGTCCCAAACTAGGAGATCACGCAGTTTCAGTTTAAATACTTTACCCATTCCCAACCCTTGGGAATCCCATGCCTTGTGGAAAGTGTGAACTCACCTCGGTTTGCTCGGTAGATAAGCAGAAGGTCAATCGAGCTGTTTGTGGTCAACCACGTCCTAACATGGTTACCATACAAGTCAGGTCTTGGTTCAAGTAACATACATATGTCTCACACATAAACTAACAGTTCACATTAACAGAATGTTCATGGAAGACACGTAGTATCATGGCAACTGATTAAACTACACTTAGCACGTTAAACGGTAATCATTCAAGTTCACATGCAAGTCCTATTGTGCGATTCAGGTGATTGGGCCGGTATGATTGTGCGAGCCCACTAAAAATGTGTGGCCCAGCATCGTGTAAGGCCCAATCATGAATGTGCGGCCTACTACCAAGTGTACGGCCCACATGGGAGTGTGCGGCCACTTGGTAGTGTGCGGTCATGCTTTTAAGTTATAAGAGAGTGTGCGCTTTCATTAAAAGTTTACATATGCACTTTTTAGTTACTAATTATCATGTTTAGCTAACAACTTATCATACATGAAAGAAACACATACTACATCTACATATACATATTTATAGTACCGACCAACAGTGTTAGTATATGTTTGCATTTAAATTAAATGTCTATCTATATTTGGCTCACATGTTTAAAGTATTTCTTTAAATGTAGTCAAACCAACAATATATGCACATACAACTGTGCTAATATAATATAGACAATGTAGGATACGCCATACAATATTAAACAGTGTCACTGTTAATATAAATGGCGGATGAATATCATTATTTCTTCTACCCGAAATCACATTCAAAAGTTATTTATAATGGATATTCTAAAAAGACTTTCAATCCTAAGCACATCAATAACAGTTAACATTTAACTAAGAATTATCCGATTACGTGTCATCACCACAACTTACATCAAAACTCAAAAATTAATTAACTAATCAAGCAGCTATAGGAAAGAAGATCTCGTCATTGTCTTGGCCTTATTCATCAGCAAACAATTATCATTCTTTCAATTAATTTCAATAGTTTAAAACAATTTTCGGACCTGATGTATATATACAAACAAACGAGCAGTTAACCTTCATACAATGTCAAGAACACAAGAATACAAGCTATGATATAACACTGACCGAGGGATAAGAAAGATCAAAAGAGAGGATCCCGCTGCCATTGTTGCATGAGCCAGAGCTCCGGCGGCCCGCTGCTAACGTTGAGCCGCTGCCATGAACTTCGAACCAGCGTCAAAACGGAACTCGACCCAAATCTTTGACCCGCTGATTTGTCTTTACCCAAGACCCGAACAGAAACCCGAACCTGTTGAACCTTATACACAACTGAGTCGGGCCACCACCGAGTTAATCGGAGCCGCGTCTTGAACCGAGATCGAGCTTTGAGCCGAGCTCGAACCTAACGAGAGCCTCAACCGAAACGGAAATCAGAAAAAGAAACAACGAACCTCATTCGTTCTCGCCATCGCCGACAGTGGTGTCGGCCACCACCACCATCATCGTCGTCATCTTCGACGGACACCAGATCTCTCTTTCTCTCTCCGTCACCTATCTCCGCCGTATCTCTCTTCCTCCTGTGATCAGACGCTCGTGGGTGAATAGGTTCAGTAGGAAGAAGGTTTGGGTGCGGGTGCATGGCCGGACAATGACGTAGGATTGTGTTCGCCGGAAATCAAAACAAGAGGGAGAGGAGTTATGGTGTGCGGCTGTGTTCATGCATGCATTTAGGGTTTTTTTTTCAAGGAAAATTATAAGAGTGTATATATAGTAGGGTTTTAGGGGTTTAGGTAAGTTGGGTTGGGCTCGGTTCATGTGCACACCCGTTAAAATATCATGTCTTGTCTAACAATATATGTATATATATATATATATATATATATATACGCGTATGCTAAATTAAAAATGCTTGTTTTGAGTTATTAGTTAAACGGTGCGTTTCTCTTGTCGCGATTTATTATTTAATAAATTGTAATAATAGTAATAAGATCCTTCTCTCGACGACTCGGGTCAAGAGTACGGGTTGTCACATGTAAATCATGGGGGTAATTACTGATTTTAGTGTAATTTGGTACATGAGAAGCAGAACATGGATGGCGAGACAAAGCTATCAGCATCGTGTTGTCAAATTTCTTTTAATGGTTTTGCATTTTAGGGGGAGAAAAATTGTCAGAAAATACAAAAACATTAGAAAATTTGAAAAATACAAAAACATGATAAAATTCGAAAATTTGAGTTGTTGTGTAAAAAGAGGAAATGATAGTACATCAGTAGACAGTTACAGTATGCTAAAGAATTGTAATGTTTAAATAGTGTTAAACAGTCTCACTGATGATATGTCGATAGGTTTTGATACATTTAGTAAACTTTTCGGGATATAAATCTAAATTCAAACACTTACTTATTTCGTGGGGAATGCTACTTGGATATATAGGTAACCCCTGAAATCTCGTTTGAAAGGTCTCGTATTCTGATATATTAGGTTTTTATACTCAATGATGTCTGGGGTATTATTCCGGGACTTCTGCTGAATGGAAATTCTGACCTAGTCCTTGGATAATATTTTTCTCAAATGCTTGAAACATAGCATAAGCCCTCAGCTGATTAGACAATAAAATTGATAATCATTGTTGTTGTAGCTAAAAGATCCTCTAAAGGGGACATACCGAAAAGTCGAAACTGATATCTCTCTGCGCATACGGAAGTATCGACCTGAGATCCCTCAGTTCTCGCATTTCCTAATTTATGTACAGATATCATTGTAGTATAATCACCTGTAAGACTGAATATTGAGATTCTGGATACGGGAGTATATTCAAGAAGTGGGACACATGATTGAGTTAAGTTTCTTAAAACATCTAATTCGTATCCTGAGTCAGTTGAAATTTGTATGAAAATTTAAGTGGATCAGTATATCGACAATCTAAGTGAATTGTTTAATTCTTAATGTGTAACTAAGCTCAACGGTACTTGTGACTTGTCAAAAACTGATATGATCCTCTGACGCATACTCAAACAAAAATATTGTCTGTAAATATGTTTGTATATATTTCTTTACTGCTTTATATTTTCAGAAAATACAAAAAGATTTCTGATTCTGCTTTATTTTCGACAACCGATGTCTAAAATGCTGAGTTTCAAAATCTAAGTAAGCTGATTGTGTTTCTGAAAATAAAACAAGTTCATTAATTTGATACTTGAATTAAAATCAAAAATTTCAAAAACAGTTTGTGATATCTCCAAGGTAATTAGTTTGGACTTGGATGATTAACTGTGAGGGAGTTGGATTCTTTAACACTGCCAAATCTGAAAAGATTGTTGATAGGGGAAGTGATTTAGAGAGTTGAATAGTGCCAGATTACGATTTCTGGAAAATTGAATGTTCAAAACGTTGTTACTTATAAATGTCTGAGTGTTGCAGATGTTATACCAGACTACGATCCCGAAAGCCGAGTCTAAGGGGGAGTCTGAAGACGAGCTCAACGCAAAAGGAAGCATGGATTCAAGAAGCCAGGAAACTATCCTGAAAGAGCTTGTACACGAAAAGCAAGGGTCGATCCCAAAGCACGGAAGCTTGTCGAAAGGGGGAGCCTGATGAAGAAAAGAGTTTACAGAAAGGAGAAGCTGAAGCTGAAGACAGATCCACGGGGATTCTGTTCAAACAAGAGAGAGTCTACGTTGATGAAAACGTGTTAAAGCTTCAAGAAGACTTAAAGAGAGAGAGAGAGAAAGACAAGACGCTACGAGATTGACTGCGGCAATATCCAAGAGGGAGTCTGTTAGTGCATTTATGTTTATATCCTTCGTCAATCCGAGCCGTAGCGAGAAACAGAAGAAAACGAGTCATTATATTAGTGATAGCTAGACAAAAAGGCAAGGTGGCATATTTGTAATAATGAGAAATCTCATTAAATGCCTTGGACTATAAATAGGAGATTATGTCATAGATTAAAAGACTTTTGCTCATTTGTGTTTTAGAGAACTCTAGATCTAGAGAGAGAATCTAGAGAGAGAAAGTGTTGTCATTGTGATTCAAGGTGTTGTATGTTATCAAATCATATATAGAATCACGTTTATATTACATCGTGTGTGTTAGGTCGCGTTCCTGTACGGATTCCGCACGTTATATGTTCGTTTCGCAATCGTTTCGGAGTCAAAACCGGTCCTACATTTTCTTGCATCAATACAGCTCCAATTCCCAATGCAGATGCATCCGTCTCTAAAATAAAAGGTTTGGAAAAAAGGCAATGTTAGAACAGGAGGTGAGCATACTGCATCTTTCAGTCTTTCAAAGGCTGCTGTAGCCTCCTTAGTCCACACAAAACTATCTTTTTTAAGAAGAGAAGTCTGTAGGATCATTTTCGGACCCGAACGAGTCGATCAGAAGAGTTTTGCTTAGTTTGAACGGCGGAAACAGACAAACTGAGGTCAATTCAGCAATGATATCACTTTAAACTGTCGATTTGATTGATATAATGGCGTTTTACAGCGTGACGACACTTCGGCAGCACTTCGTTGCAAAACCGGAAATTGTTACCTGATTCTGCTCCAAATGGCCTATTTATAGCCACTCAGATTCCGCTTGAACATGTACATGTTCATTTCAAGCGGAATAACATTAATAGATTCGAGCGGAATCAGTACGATTAATTCAAGCGGAATAAGAATCATTATGATTTCGCTTGAAACTGACCTAGTGCCATTTCAAGTAGAATCACCCTTAATTTCCACTTTCTTGTTTTTCATGCCCTGATCTAACTAGCTCTATACAAGACTCGATAAAAGACGAAGTTGACAGACGGATGCACCAACAAACTCCCCCTCAGATGTTGATGGAGTCTTCAGTGTCGAGTCTTCGCATCTTCAGTCCTTATCAGTCTTCGGGCTTCTTTTCGAAATATCTGACGCTGTAAGGCATCCTTCAATCTCTCTCTTTTCTTCTCTATCATCATCAACAATCTCCCTTTAAACAAATACACTCCCCTCGAATGTTGAATCTTTAAATTCATCCGCATCAGCAATCTCAGAATCAGAACCTGGCTTTTTGACATTCAGACTCCCCTTCTCAGTAAGCTGGGATCGTAGTCTGGCTATCACAGGTTCAAGATCGTTGCCTGGCTCAAACTCTTTTCTGAATCGAAGTCCTGGCTTTCTTCAATCAAAAGCTTCTCAGGATCAATTAACCCAGCTCTTACTCAAACCTGCACATTCTCTACGACAAACATAAGCTTTTTATGATAAAAATTTGACTATCTTAGACACTACTTGCAGATCTCTGACGAACCACTTGTAGAAATACAATTTTTATTTCAAATAACTTTTCTCATCTCATTTCAAAACATTTCAAACAATTTTACCCAAACATTTGTTCATCAAGTTTAGCACTTGGAATTTTGAACATCAGCTCTTCAACACCAGTTGTCGAGAATCTTTTTGAATTTTTCAAAATTTATGCTAAAACACACTAAAATCTTTTTGGATTTTTGAATAATATGAAATGCAGTAAAGAAATATTTACAGACAATATTTTTGTGAGTTTGTGTAAGAGGATCATATCAGTTTATGAGACAAATCACCAACACCATTAAGCTTCATTTCATTTTAAGTTCTAAACAATTCACCTGGATTGGCAGTATACTGATCCACTTTAAATTTCTACACAAAGTTCAACTGTTTCGAGATTCGAGATTAATGTCTTAATGACTTAAACTTATTCGCGTGTCCCACCTCTTGAATATACTCCCGTATCCAGATCCCAATATTCAGTCTTACAGGTGAGTATACCTAGATGATATCTGTAAGGGGTTAGATGCGAAACCGTGAGAGTTCAGGTCAGAACTTCCGTTCAGCAGAGAGATGACGGCTCGACTTTAGGTGTGTACCCTTTAGAGGATCTTTTCTTCAACAGCAATGATTAGCATTTTTCAATGTTTCATCATTTTTTAAGCTGAGGGCTGTGCTATGTTTCAAGCATTTGCAGAAAGTATTATATGGGGTCAGAATTTCCATTCAGCAGAAGTCCCGAGATAATACCCCAGATATCACTGAGTATAAAGACCTAGTATCTCAGAAAGAGGGACCTTTCAAACAAGATTTCGGGGGTTACCCATATATCCAAGAAATGTTACCCACGATATAAGCAAGTTTGAAATTAGAGGTTTATATCTCGTCACAATCTACTAAATGTGTAAAAACCTACTGACACATCTGCAGTGAGATTGTTTATCACATTTGTGTCTTTACATTTCTTTAGCATGTTGTGATAGTCCACTGATGTACTATCATTTCCTCTTTTTACAACAAAACTCGTTTTTGATTTTATCATGTTTTTGTCTTTTTCAAATTTTCTAATGTTTTTGGATTTTTCTAAAATTCTTACTCCCCCTAAAATTCAGAAACATTTAAGGAAATTTGAAAACAAACTGTACAGAAATATGACAACTGTTGTGAATTGCTTCAATTCGCCATCCACTCGGCATAAACAATCAGAACTCCCCCTTTCAACAAACTATTTTCCCATTAAGATTTGAAAACACTCAAGTTTGTTTTAATCAAAATGGTTTTTCTGGAAAATTAGTTATGTTGATTATACCATTTGTAGGTTCGGGGTAAACTCATCACATTGTTCATTTTTAACCACTTATAGGAAATCAGATACAAGTTAATGTCCCTGATATACCACTTTCAAGAATGCACAATCCAACCTCTGTACCACTTGTAAGATGAAATCACTTTACGTGAATTTCTCAAGAAAGATGCCGATTCCTGCTCCACGATTACCAACTTGGGAGCTCCGGCAAGTCAGGTTTTTCTATTCAAAGAATATATCCACCCAAGCCTGACCAGCCTTGGGTGTTACCGAGCTTCCAACACTCGGTTTCTTACTTCCCATCTTCTTCTCATAGAACTCTTTAACCCCTTTGACATTTCGGTCAACCATTTTACCAAAGATGTGTTTCACTTTGGGGTTAAAGGTCTTTTCAACATCAAAAACTTTTTTGTCAGAATAAAACTGGTTTGAAATCTCAATTTTACCAATTTTCTTTTTAACATTTTCAGCCTGAAGTGGTGGAAAATTCTCATCATCCACAGTCAGAACTGATTTTTCACCATTTTTCTCAACCTGTGGCTCCTCTGATTTTGTGGAATCAGATTCATCACCAGAAGATAGCTCCTCTGATTTTGACCTATCAGAATCATCGCTAGAACTATCAACAGACTTCTTAACCACCCATTTTTGGTTGTCAGTTTTAGCTCTTTTCTTGTAAAACCTGTTTGAACATTCACCAATTTCAAATTTTGAATTTTTGAATAGTTTAGTTCTATTAATTGGTGGTTCAAACTCAACCACTTTCTCTTTCAGTTTAGAAACTCCCTGTTTGGTTTGAATTGCCTGTGAACAATTCATGGCAATGTGACCAATTTTTCCACACTTGAAACAGGTTCGAGTTTTCTTTTTCTGATCCACAGTCTGCATTTCTTCTTGCTTCTTTGCAAGGAACTCTCTGTTTGACTGTTTCCTGAATATCTTTTCTTTCTCTTCTTCAGAAGATGTACCTGAAACAAATGTCATCTTTGATTTAAACTCTCGAACATTTTTTTCATTTTTCTGTTTTTCTGTTGGAGTAAAACCTAACCCTTTCTTTTTGAAATTACCGTTATGGTTTGGTTTCTTTTGATAACCAGAACCAGAACTGTAACCTTTTTTCTTGTTTTCTCTTTGTTGAACTCTTGAGGTGTGTTTTTTAGGTTTATCAGTAAGATTTAAATCTTTTATTTCAGAAATATTGATTTCTGTTAATTTGAAAACCTTTTGTAGGATCGTGTTTCGGCCCTGTTTGAGTCGATCAGAAGAATTCCTATCCAAATCAAGAGGCGGAAACTAATGATTTGGTGCTATTTCAGTCACATTCACTTTAATATTGATGTTGTATTGATCAATAACACGAGTACACGTTCTGACAGCACTTCGGCAGCACTTCGGTAGCACTTCGTGGCTCACCGGAAGAAAACACCCTTAACTATCTGTCCAGTTCCGCTTGAACGTCCCCCTATATATAGATGAGCAGGTTTCGCTTATACGTACATGTACGTATAAGCGGAACCACATCATGACATACAAGCGGAACCTACTAGACTGACATACAAGCGAAACCTAGTTAAGTACACATAAGCGAAACCTATACAAACACATATTTCTAGGATTTCGTGCCATGTCTAGCCTATACAACTCTAAGACTCGATGTAAGACATAGTCGACAGACGTAGTGCACCAATAGACTCCCCCTCGGATGTTGACGGAGTCTTCGAGTCTTCTCAAATGCCAATCTACAGTCTTTATCAGTCTTCAATCTTTCTTTGAAAAATTTGTCATTGCAAGAATACTCATTCTCTATCTTCATCACTAACAAGCTTTTCTTTCTTGATAGCAAGTTCCAGGATCAGTACTGGCTCTAACTGCTTCTTCAACTTTTATCTTCAGACTCCCCCTCTCAAACTGCTGGGATCGTAGTCTGGAATTTACAGCTTCATTCTAAGATCGTGGACAGTCTTCCATCAGGTTCAAGATCGTTACCTGACTCTATACTATCTCAGGATCATCTCCTGGCACATATATACCTGCACAATCTCTACCCAAACATAAGTTTCTTCAAGATTAAATCTTTTCAACAATTTAGAAACTATGTTGGTAAATACAGTAATGATTTTTCATTCAGGATCTTTTACTGGCTCTATTCAAACGAACTTAACAACTTCAAATTCACTCTCCCAAACCTGTTCTTCATGTTTAGCACTGTAAATTTCGAAAATCAGCTTTACAACACCAGTTGTCCAAAATCTTTTTGGATTTTTCAAAATTTATGCTAAAACACACCAAAAATCTTTCTGAATTTTTGAATAAAAGTAAATGCAGAAACGAAATATTTACAGACAATATTTTTGTGAGTTCGTACAAGAGGATCATATCAGTTTCTAAGACATATCATCAACACCGTTAAGCTTGATTTCATTTTAGGCTCTAAACAATTTACCAAGATTGTCAGTATGTTTGTCCTCTTAAATTTTCACATAGATTTCAACTGTTTCGAGATATGCAATTAGTGTTTTAGATACTTAAACTTATCCGTGTGTCCCACTACTTGAATATACTCCCGTATCCAGATCCCAATATTCAGTCTTACAGGTGAGTATACCACAGATGATATCTGTAAAGGGGTTATGTGCGAGGGCCGTGAGAGCTCAGGTCGATACTTCCGTATACGCAGAGAGATGACGACTTCGACTTTTGGTGTGTCCCCTTTAGAGGATCTTTTAATTACAACAGCAGCGACTATCAATTTTATTGTTTCATCAGCATGCTGAGGGCGAGCTTATACAAGCTTTTTGCAGAAAGCATTATCCGGGGACTAGGTCAGTACTTCCATACAGCAGAAGTCCCGAGATAATACCCCATATATCACTGAGCATAAAGACCTAGTATCTCAGAATAAGGGACCTTTCGAACAAGATTTCAGGGGTTACCTATATATCCAAACAGTTTTGTAAACCCACAGAATAAGCAAGTTTGATTTTAGGTTTATATCTCTTTACAGTTTACTAAATGTGCGAAAATCTACTGAGACATCCACAGTAAGATTGTTTATCACATTTTGACTTTACATTTCTTTAGCGTGTCGAGATAGTCCACTGATGTACTATCATTTCCTCTTTTATGCAACAAAAACTCATTCTTCAGTTGTATCATGTTTTTGGCTTTTTCAAATTTTCTGATGTTTTTGGATTTTCTAAAAATTTCTTACTCCCCCTAAAATTCAAATACATCTAACGAAAATTGAAAACGAACTATACAGAACATGACAACTGATATCGAATCGCCTCAATTCTCCATCCATTTGGCTTAAACAGTCAGAACTCCCCCTCACAACAAACTATTTTCCCATAATGATTTCAAAACACTTAAGTTTGCTTTAATCAGAATGGTTTTTTCGGAAAATAAGTTCGTTTATCAACCACTTGTAGGTTATGGGGATCAAATCATCACATTGACCTTCAAACACTTGTAGGAAAAATTCAAGTACAAATTAATGTCCTTGAATTACCATATGCAGATATACACAAAGCAAACTTCAAACCTGTTTTTCAACCAATTACCATTTGTTGGTTGAATTCTCAAGGTGCCGATTCCTACTCCACGCTTACAAACCTGGGAGTTCCGGCAAGTCCTGCTTTTCAAAAACAATTTTATAAGCACTTTAAAAAATGATGCCGATTCATGATCCACGATTACCAACTTGGGATCTCCGGCAAGTCAGATTTTTATTCTTTGAAAAATATATCCACCCCAGCCTGGCCTTCCTTGGGTGTAACAATCTCATCATCTATTCTTTCGACAGATTTGTGAACACGCCGTTTAGAAGCATAAAAGTCTTTGACACTTTTTGCCCTACCATTGACCATTTGTCCAAAGATACGTTTCACATTTCCGTTGAAAGTCTTTTCAACATCAAATTTCTTCTTGCCAGAATAAAATTGATTTGAAATTTCAACTTTTCCAACTTTCTTCATAAAATTTTCAGCACACAACGGTGGAAAATTTTTATCGTTCATAGTTGGAACTGATCTTTCAACCTTCTTCTCAACACGTGGCTCCTCTGATTTTGTGGAATCAGATTCATCACCAGAACTATTACCTGAACCTTTCACAACCCATTTTTGATTTATTACATTTTCTTTTCTTTTCAAAGCACTCTTTGAACATTCTCCTTTCTCAAAAGTTGAATTTTTAAAGCCAGTAAACTTCCGGGTTGACAGTTCAGTCTTCTCAACGACTTTCTCTTTCATTTTACCAAAGACTTCCTGTTTTGGCTTGAATGTCTTCGGACAATCCTTTGCCACATGACCAGCAATCTGGCACTGAAAACAGGTTCTCTTTTCAATCTTCTTCGGAACTTCATTCTTCTTCAGTTCTTTTTGCTTCTTGGCAAGGAATTCCTGATTTGTCTGCTTTCTGAATGAATGTTCTTTTTCAATCTCTGATGTTTTCCCTGAAACAAACACAGTTTTTGGTTTATACATTTTTTTCATTTTTATAGTTTTTTGGTGGAACAAAACCAAGACCTTTCTTATTGAAATTTCGATTATGGTTTGGTTTCTTTTGGAAACTATAACCACAATTGTAACCCATTTTCTTGTTGATTCTTTGTTGACCTCTTGAAGTGTATTGTTTAGGTTTTCCGATAAGATTTAAATCTTTTATTTCAGAAATATTAATTTCTGTTATTTTGAAAACCTTTTGAATTATTTCAAATCTGACACTTCTTATTGGAAAACTCTCATCAGAATATAATTTGTCAGAACCTTTCAAAGTATATGCCACTTTGACCGATTCATCATTCAAATTAGATTTTGACATCAAAAATTCTTTATCATAAACCCGTTTGTCCTTTTTGAATGTCGGCTTTGATGCATTGGACCCTGACTTTGACTCGGGTTTGGACTCCATGTTTGACTCCTCACTGTCATCTTTATCTAATACTTGATCGACTACACTTTTAATCAACTTTGACTCATGATCAGTGTCGGATGACGTGTACGTGACATCAATATTTTCTGGCAAGTTATCCAATGGCCCAGACTCCCATTCTAAGTTTATTGCTTTTTCGACTCTCTCAGAATTTGGATTTCGAGGTGAATATCCATTTTTGACCGGGGGCGGACATCTATTGTAGACCACACTTGATTTCTTACCAGAAGTCTTCACTTTTTCTTCGTCTTTTGTCACAAATTTCTTTTCATCGGACGTCTTCACTTCTTCAAACGTTTTCAAATTCTCCACAACCGGATAAATCCTGTCAACAACAAAAGTAGAACATGAGTAACTTTCTAATAACTTTTTCACTTTCTCAGTTTCTATCTTTTGTGTTGCTAACTCTAACTCCAGATCTGCACACTTCTTAATATGAAAATTAGCATCATCAAGCTATCTCAGGTACGCTATCTTCAGTGTATTCATTACCACAGCTTGCTCACCACTCGAATCAGTATACTTGTTGATTTCTCTGTTCATTGTATCATATGATTCTTTTAATCTGTTTATGTTATGCAGCAACTCATTGTTCTGCTTGATTAAAGAATCACAGTTCATGCATTTTTCTAGAACTTCAACTGATTCAGCATCAACTTTTACTACAAATTCAGGAATTTCTTTGACTTTTCTGTCTGGTTGGAAAAATTCAGCTCTTCTTTTTCTCTCAGCTTCAGCTTCAGCTTTTAATCTTTCTTCCTCTTCTTCCTCTTCTTCAAGCTTTCTTCGTCTTGCTTCAGCAGCTTCCATGACCTTCCTGCTTCTTTTTGCACATTTCAAATCATAGGCATTAGCAAAGAAAGCATTAACATTTGAAGTGTTTTTAGACATCTCTTTGGCCATGAGATCTTTGTCTGGGCAAAAATCATCCCAACAAAAACCTTCAGCCAACTTTTCATCTTCTTGTTCTGCCAAACACACTTTGCTGTTTGTTGGAATATATTTATCCCATGAAAAGTTTTCATATTTGCTTAGACATGCTCTTTTTGATCCGTCAATCACATCTCTTCCGTGAGCAGTTTGTGCCTGATGCTGTGCTGGTGGTGTGACTTGACGATAAATCGCCTTTTTGTGATAATCGTTGTTTCCGAAAGGATTTTGGGCTCCAGTAGCTTCACGGTTTTTGCACTCTCTCTTGAAATGCCCCTTTTCCCTGCAATGAAAACACGTAACTTTAGATTTATCAAAGCCTAAAGTTGAAACATTTGCATCACAGAAATCATCTCTTCCCGTGATTTGTTTAAACTTTTCAGCTCGTCGCATCACACTAGCCATGCACCATTTAATGTCCATCAATTCCATTTCTTCAGCATCAATTTGATCGTAATCCTCTTTCGTGAGCATTGGATTACCGATCTTTCCGGCTACAAAACTACTATAAGATTCAAGAACCATTCCTAACAAAGACATTTGATTTTAAGCAATTTCTTCAGTGTAATCTTGATCATTTTCAATACTAAGAACAATATTGCACTGAAGTTTTTTTCCATTCTTTGTTACAGAAATGTTTGGATCGAATGATGAAAATCTTGAGCTGCTAGATCCCTGGGAAGATTTCTTTTCAGAAGAATCTTTAACACTAAAAGCAGTTTCTATCTTTGGAGAATGGTTTGTTGATCCAGTAGCACCACCCTTGTAGTACAAACTGATATCCTGTTCTCCATCATAATTCTTCATCCTGGCAATCTTCCTCTGTTCCATCTCTTGAGCTTCCAGGTGTTTGATGAAATCTCCCAATGTCATATTCTTGTAATCTTTTCTGTTGGATCTCAGCATCATCAGAAACGTTCCCCATGTTTCATGTGGTAGCGCATCTGCAAGTTTTTCAATCAATTCGTCAGTATCTTTCTTAATACCAAGTTTTGTCATGTTTCTCACCAAGTTACAATATCGATCTATTATCTGCTTGGTGTTTTCAGATTTCAAACCACGGAATAAATCAAATTCTTTCTTCATGAGAGACATTTTATTCTTAAGCATATCATCACACCCAACAAACTTTGCTTCCAATTCTGTCCAAATTGAATACGCAGTTCCATCATGTTGAAGCAAAATCAGAATATCTTCTTTTATTGCTTGCTGAAGCAGACTCACCATGAGTTTCTCATCTCGATATTTCTTTTTATCCTCAGTACTCATTTCTCGAATTGGTAACTCTTTGTTGTTTCTTGTGGGTCTTTCATATGGCTCTTCAGTGTGTTCCCACGCATCTAGATGATAAGCCTCGACCCAGTTTCCGAAACGTTCAGACCACACGTTATAATCATCAATATCCATGAGTTTGGGCGGTTTCTGAGACGTCCCGGTTTCATTACCAATCAAAGCATTCTGAGTAATAGAGATCGGGCTAGCAAAGGCGTTATAGAATTCGTTGTCCACTGTTCAATGTTCAAAGTTCACCAATTACCAAGTTTAGGCAAGATTAACCCTTGAAGCGAAACTGTCACAATAAGCTAGATTACTGTTTGTTCAAATAAGCGAATCACACAGTTGTTCGTTCAAGCAAAACTACTTATGTCTGTTCAAGCGAAACTATAACGTTCACAGAAGCGAACCAGATAAGCGAAACCACTTTGAAGCGGAAATACACTGTTACTTGAAGCGGAACCACTGACTTGTACAGATAAGCGGAACCAGGTGATGTTTGGAGCGAAACCACCTGTACTTGAAGCGAAACTACTGACAATTTGAAGCGAAACCTCAGTTTAACTGTCCAACCAAGCGAAAACACCCTGTACCTTGAAGCGAAACTATCAAGTGTACGTACAAGCGAAACCTATTCACGAACAGTTTTGACCCATTTTTAAAGTGAATTTTAACATCAAACTTTCTAGGGTTTGTCAATATCCTATTATGCACAATCCATGAGATTTTGAGCTTGTTTTACCGTGAAAAATTTTAAAAATTTGAAGAAAGTGTAGAAAAATAGATGAAATGCAGCTGAAATGGCAAGAACTCCTCCTCCTGAGCTCTGATACCAATTGTAGGATCGTATTCCGGCCCTGTTTGAGTCGATCAGAAGAATTCCTATCCAAATCAAGAGGCGGAAACTAATGATTTGGTGCTATTTTAGTCACATTCACTTTAATATTGTTGTTGTATTGATCAATAACACGAGTACACGTTCTGACAGCACTTCGGTAGCACTTCGTGGCTCACCGGAAGAAAACACCCTTAACTATCTGTCCAGTTCCGCTTGAACGTCCCCCTATATATAGATGAGCAGGTTTCGCTTATACGTACATGTACGTATAAGCGGAACCACATCATGACATACAAGCGGAACCTACTAGACTGACATACAAGCGAAACCTAGTTAAGTACACATAAGCGAAACCTATACAAACACATATTTCTAGGATTTCGTGCCATGTCTAGCCTATACAACTCTAAGACTCGATGTAAGACGTAGTCGACAGACGTAGTGCACCAACACCTTTTTTATCAACTCAGTTTTGACACCTCTTATTGGAAATTCCTCATCAGAATATAATTTGTCCGAATCATTCAAAGTATATGCCACATTAAATGTTTCCTCATTCAAATTAGATTTTGATAACAGGAATTCTTTAACGTAAACTCTTTTGCCATGTTTTTCATTTTGACCCGGAGTGCTGGACTCAGACTTTGACTCCGACATAGACTCCGACTTTGACTCCTCAGTTTCATCGTTATCTAACACATGATCCACCACTTTCTTCATCAATTGAGATTGTTGATCAGTGTCAGACAATGTAAACGTGACATCAATACTTTCTGGCAAATTGACTGAGGACTCCGACTCCCATTGTAAATTCGTCGCCTTTTGGACTCTTTCAGAATTTGGATTTCTGGGCAAATATCCATTTTCAAGTGGGGGTGGACACTTGTTGTAACTGACGCCTTGTTTCTTACCAGAATTCTTCTTCTCAGTCTTTTTCTTTGTGTCATTCTTCTTTTCATTCTTCTTCTCTGGAGTCTTTTCTTCAGTTTGTTCTTCTGTCACTTCATCCTCTTCAAATGCCTTCATGCCTTCAACAGTTGGATAAATCCTGTCAATGACATAAGAAGAACATGAGTAACTTTTCAATAAACCATTAACTCTTTCAGTTTCAATCCTTTGATCTTCCAGTTTTTGTTCTAAAACAGCACACTTCTCGATGTAGTTGTTCACAACTTTCTTTTTGATCATAAACGCTCCTTGAAGTGTTTTCATTGTTGTAGCCTGCACTTCACTTGTGTCATTGTACATATTCATTGCTTTGTTCAACACATCATAAGACTCCTTCAATCTGTTCATGTTGTGAATCAATGAACTGTTTTGTTTCTTCATTGCTTCACAATTTTCACAAATCACTGGATTCTTCTTTGCAACAGCTTCTTCATCAATCTTGAAAGCTGGAACTTCCTTTACTTTTCTTCTCACCACTGGAACCTCTTCATCATCACTGCTGACTAGTGTTTTTAACTTTTTCTTTTTCTTCTTAGCTTTTTCATCTTCACTGTTGCTTTCAGCCATCATTTTCAAATGATCTCTCATTCTTTTAGCATAATACTCAGTATCATCATCACTATCTTCTTCAATTCTAGCAACAAAAGCTGTGTGAACTGGAGCTTTGTTAGGATCATAATCATCCCAATTGAAATTCTCCCAGCTAAACCCTTTAGGTAATTTTTCATCGTCTTGATCAATCACACATGCTTTAGCATCAGATGGAATATATTTATCCCAGTTGAACCCTGTTGATGGTTTCTTTTCATTTTGATTTACCACACAAGCTCTCTTTGAAGAATCTTCAATCACATTTCTTCCATGTGCTGTTTGTGCCTGATGTTGAGTTGGTTGTTGAGCAACTTGATGGTAGATGGCCTTCCGATAGTAATCATTGTTGTTGAATGGATTTTGAGCTCCACTTGCTTCGCGATTAGTGCACTCCCTCTTGAAGTGTCCTTTTTCTCTGCAATGAAAACAAGTGACTTTAGATTTATCAAAACCTAAAGTAGAAACATTAGCCTCACGAAGATCATCTCTTCCTGTGATCTGCTTGAATTTCTCAGCTCTCCTTAACACACTTGCCAAACACCATTTTATATCCATTAACTCCATCTCTTCAGCATCGATCTGATCGTAATCCTCCTTAGTAAGCATTGGATTCCCGATCCGACCTGCAACAAAACTACCATAAGATTCTAAAATAGTTCCCAACAAAGACATATGGCTTTTTGCTAATTCTTCAGAATATTCCTGATCATTTTCAAGATTCAATACAATGTTGCATTGAAGCTTCTTGCTATTTCTTGTTGCTGAAACATTTGGATCAAATGATGGAAATGATGAAAAACTTGTGTTGCTATTTGATCCTTTGGATGAACTTCCAGATGAGTTCTTTGCATTGAATGCAGTTTCAACTTTTGGTGACATGTTGGTTGTTTTATCATTCAACCCTGCTTTGTAGTACAAACTTATATCTTATTCACCATCAAACATTTTCATTCTTGAGATTTTTATCTGTTCCGTTTCCTGAGCCTCGATCTTTTCAATGAATTTGCTAAGTGTAAGATTGCTAAAACCTTTCTTATTCCTTAGCATCATTGTAGGATCGTATTCGGCCCTGTTTGAGTCGATCAGAAGAGTTTCTATCCAAATCAAGAGGCGGAAACTAATGATTTGGTGCGATTTCAGCCGGATTCACTTATAATTGCTGTTGTATTGATCTTTATAGCGTTTACAGACTCTGACAGCACTTCGGCAGCATTTCGTGGCTTGCCGGAAGAATACACCTCTAACTATGTGTTTAGGTTCGCTCGAAATGCCCCTTTATATAGGCCAACAGGTTTCGCTTATACGGTCATGTCCGTATAAGCGAACCTACATCATGACAAATAAGCGGACCTATGACCAATGTCACATAAGCGAACCTAGATGATGACACATAAGCGAACCTATACAATCTCATGTTTCTAGGATTTCGTGCCATGTCTAATCTATACAACTCTAGACTCGATATAAGACGTAGTCGACAGACGTAATGCACCAACAAACTCCCCCTCGGATGTTGACGGAGTCTTCAGTGCCGAGTCTTCGATTGTCACTCTACAGTCTTTATCAGTCTTCAATCTTCCTCTGAAGTATTTGTCATTGCAAGAATCCGCAAACTCTATCTTCATTATCAACAAACTTCTCTCTCTCGGATATTGACACGGTGTCTTCAGACTCCCCCTCTCAATCTGCTGGGATCGTAGTCTGGAATTCACAGCTTCAAAATTTATCTTCAAGATTGATACCTGGCTTTATTCCATCACAGAATAGTCACCTGGCACACATTTACCTGCACAATCTCTACCCACACATAAGTTTCTTCAATTATTAAACCTTTTTCAACAATTAGAAACTTTTTGCCAGAAAATATATTCATGATTTTATATACAGAATCTTTTACTAGCTCTTATCAAGCAAACTTTACAACATCAAATACACTCTCCCAAACCTGTTCTTCATGTTTAGCACTTTGAACTTCGAAAATCAGCTTCTCAACACCAGTTATCGAAAATCTTTTTGGATTTTACAAAAATTTATGCTAAAACACACTAAAATCTTTTTGGATTATCTGAAATAAAATAACTAACATCACTTGTAAAAACACGAAACAATGCAGAAATGAAATATTTACAGACAATATTTTTGTGTGTTCGTGCAAGAGGATCATATCAGTTTCTGAGACATATCATCAACACCGTTAAGCTTTATTTCATTTTAAGCTCTAAACAATTTACCTAGATTGTCAGTATGTTTGTCCTCTTAAATTTTCACACAGATTTCAACTATTTCGAGATATGCAATTAGTGTCTTAGATACCTAAACTTATCCGTGTGTCCCACTACTTGAATATACTCCCGTATCCAGATCCCAATATTCAGTCTTACAGGTGAGTATACCACAGATGATATCTGTAAAGGGGTTATGTGCGAGGGCCGTGAGAGCTCAGGTCGATACTTCCGTATACACAGAGAGATGACGGCTTCGACTTTCGGTGTGTCCCCTTTAGAGGATCTTTTAATTACAACAGCAGCGACTATCAATTTTATTGTTTCATCAGCATGCTGAGGGCGAGCTTATATTTCAAAGCTTTTTGCAGAAAGCATATCCGGGGACTAGGTCAGTATTTCCATACAGCAGAAGTCCCGGGATAATACCCCAGATACCACTGAGTATAAAGACCTAGTATCTCAGAATAAGGGACCTTTCAAACAAGATTTCAGGGGTTACCTATATATCCAAGCAGTTTTGTTAACCCACAGAATAAGCAAGTTTGAAATTTAGGTTTATATCTCTTTACAGTTTACTAAATGTGCGAAAACCTACTGACACATCAACAGTAAGATTGTTTATCACATTGTGACTTTACATTTCTTTAGCGTGTCGTGATAGTCCACTGATGTACTATCATTTCCTCTTTATGCATCAAAAACTCATTTTTAAATTTATCATGTTTTTGATTTTTTCAAATTTTCTGATGTTTCTTACTCCCCCTAAAATTCAAATACATCTAAAAAAATTGAAAACAAACTGTACGGAACATGACAACTGATATCGAATCGCCTCAATTCTCCATCCGTTTGGCTTAAACAGTCAGAACTCCCCCTCACAACAAACTATTTTCCCATAATGATTTCAAAACACTTAAGTTTGTTTTAATCAAAATGGTTTTTCCGGAAAATAAGTTTGATTAATTTTACCACTAGTAGGTTTATCAATAACAAGTTCGGGGATGTGTTTCATCATATTGTCTTTCAATCACTTGTAGTAAAAATTCAAGTACAAATTAATGTCCTTGATTTACCATATGCAGATATGCACAAACAAATCTTCAAACCTGTTTTTCAACCAATTACCATCTGTTGGTTGAATTCTCAAGGTGCCGATTCCTACTCCTCGCTTACAACCTGGGAGTTCCGGCAAGTCCTGCAAAAACTTCTCAAACACATTATACAAACATGATAAAGAATGATGCCGATTCCTGATCCACAATTACCAACTTGGGATCTCCGGCAAGTCAGGTTTTTATTCTTTGAAAAATATATCCACCCAAGCCTGACCTTCCTTGGGTGTAACAACATTTTCTTCATCTTTACTTTTAACGGACTTGTGAACCCCTCTTTTGGCAGCATAAAATTCTTTAACACCTTTGGCCTTACCATTGTCCATTTTGCCAAAAATGTGTTTCACATTTCCGTTGAAAGTCTTTTCAACATCAAATTTTTTCTTGTCAGAATAAAATTGATTTGAAATTTTAACTTTTCCAACTTTCTTCATAAAATTTTCAGCACGCAACGGTGGAAAACTTTCATCGTTCATAGTTGGAACTTTTCTTTCAACCTTTTTCTCAACACGTGGCTCCTCTGATTTTGTGGAATCAGATTCATCACCAGAATTGTTACCTGAACCTTTCACAACCCATTTTTGATTTTTTACATTTTCTTTTCTTCTTGAAGCACTCTTTGAACATTCTCCTTTTTCAAAAATTGAATTTTCAAAGCCAATAAACTTCCGGGTTGACAGTTCAGTTTTCTCGACAACCTTCTCTTTCATTTTACCAGAGACTTCCTGTTTTGGCTTGAATGTCTTTGGACAATTCTTCGCAACATGACCAACCGTTTTACACTGAAAACAGGTTCTCTTTTCAATCTTCTTTGGAACATCATTCTTCTTCAGTTCTTCTTGCTTCTTGGCAAGGAATTCCTGATTTGTCTGCTTTCTGAATGATTGTTCTTTCTCAGCTTCTGTCGTTTTCCCTGAAACAAACATAGTTTTTGGTTTATACATTTTTTCATTTTTATAGTTTTTCGGTGGTACAAAACCTAATCCTTTCTTTTTGAAATTACGATTATGGTTTGGTTTCTTTTGGAAACTATAACCACAATTGTAACCCATTTTCTTGTTAATTCTTTGTTGATCTCTTGAAGTGTATTGTTTAGGTTTTCTGATAAGATTTAAATCTTTTATTTTAGAAATATTAATTTTCTTTTATTTTGAAAACCTTTTGAATCATTTCAAGTCTGACACTTCTTATTGGAAAAGCATCACCAGAATATAATTTGTCAGAATCTTTCAAAGTATAAGCCACTTTGAATGATTCATCATTCAAATTAGATTTTGATAGCAAAAATTGTTTGTCATAAACCCGTTTGTCCTTTTTGATTGTTGGCTTTGACGCATCAAACTCAGACTTTGACTCGGGTTTGGACTCCATGTTTGACTCCTCACTGTCATCTTTATCTAACACCTGATCAACCACACTTTTTATCAACTTTGACTCATGATCAGTGTCGGATGACGTGTACGTGACATCAATATTTTCTGGCAAGTTATCTGACGGCCCAGACTCCCATTGTAAATTTATTGCCTTTTCGACTCTCTCGGAATTTGGATTTCGAGGTGAATATCCATTTTCGACCGGGGGCGGACATCTATTGTAGACCACGCTTGATTTCTTACCAGAACTTTTCACTTCATCTTTTATCACGGATTTCTTCTCTTCGGACGTCTTCTCTTCTCCAAACATCTTCAAATTCTCCACAACCGGATAAATCCTGTCAACAACAAAAGTAGAACATGAGTAACTTTCTAATAATTTTTTAACTTTCTCAGTTTCTATCTTTTGTGTTGCTAACTCCAACTCCAGATCAGCACATTTCTTTATATGAAAATTTGCATCATCAAGCTGTCTCAGGTACGCTATCTTCAATGTATTCATTGCCACAACTTGTTCACCACTTGAATTAGTATACTTGTTGATTTCTCTGTTCATTGTATCATAGGATTCTTTCAATCTGTTTATATTATGCAGCAATTCATTGTTCTGCTTGATTAAAGAATCACAATTCATGCACTTTTCAGGAATTTTAACAGGTTCAGCATCAACTTTAACTTCAAATTCAGGAATTTCTTTGACTGTTTTGTTTGATCGTAAAAATCCAGCTCTTCTCTTTCTCTCAGCTTCAGCTTTTAATCTCTCTTCCTCTTCTTCCTCTTCTTCAAGCTTTCTCCGTCTTGCTTCAGCAGCTTCCATGACTTTCCTGCATTTTTCAGCACATTTCAGATCGTAAGCATTTGCAATGAAAGCATTAACATTTGAAGTGTTTTTGGACATCTCTTTGGCCATGAGATCTTATCTGGGCAAAAATCATCCCAACAGAAACCTTCAGCCAACTTTTCATCATCTTGTTCTGCCAAACACACTTTGCTGTTTGTTGGAATATATTTATCCCATGAAAAATTTTCATATTTGCTTAGACATGCTCTTTTTGAACTATCAATCATATCTCTCCCGTGAGCAGTTTGTGCCTGATGTTGTGCTGGTGGTGTGACTTGATGATAAATTGTCTTTTTGTGATAATCGTTGTTTCCAAAAGGATTTTGGGCTCCAGTAGCTTCACGATTTTTGCACTCTCTCTTGAAATGCCCCTTTTCCCTGCAACGAAAACATGTAACTTTAGATTTATCAAAGCCTAAAGTTGAAACATTTGCATCACGAAAATCATCTCGGCCTGTAATTTGTTTAAACTTCTCAGCTTGTCTCATCACGCTAGCCATGCACCATTTAATGTCCATCAATTCCATTTCCTCAGCATCAGTTTGACCGTAATCCTCTTTCGTGAGCATTGGATTACCGATCTTTCCGGCCACAAAACTACTATAAGACTCAAGAACCATTCCCAACAAAGACATTTGATTTTTAGCAATCTCTTTAGTGTAATCTTGATCATTTTCAAGACTAAGAACAATATCGCACTGAAGTTTTCTTCCATTCTTTGTTACAGAAATGTTTGGATCGAATGATGAAAATCTTGTGCTGCTTGATCCTTGGGATGATTTCTTTTCAGAAGAATCTTTAACACTGAAAGCAGTTTCGATTTTCGGAGAATGATTTGTTGATCCAGTAGCACCACTCTTGTAGTACAAGTTGATATCCTGTTCTCCATCATAATTCTTCATCCTGGCAATCTTCCTTTGCTCCATCTCTTGAGCTTCCAGGTGTTTGATGAAATCTCCCAGTGTCATATTTTTGTAATCTTTTCTGTTGGATCTCAGCATCATCAGAAACGTTCCCCATGTTTCATGTGGTAGCGCATCTGCAAGTTTTTCAATCAATTCATCAGTATCTTTCTTAATTCCAAGTTTTGTCATATTTCTCACCAAGTTACAATATCTATCAATTATTTGTTTGGTGTTTTCAGATTTTAATCCCCGAAACAAATCAAATTCTTTCTTCATGAGAGACATTTTGTTTTTAAGCATATCATCACTTCCAACAAATTTTGCTTCCAATTCTGTCCAAATTGAATAAGCTGTTTCATCATGTTGAAGCAATATCAAGATATCTTCCTTTATCGCTTGCTGAAGCAGACTCACCATCAATTTCTCATCCCTGTATTTATTTTTATCCTCCGTACTCATTTCTCTAAGTGTTAACTGAGTATTATTTCTTGTGGGCCTAACATATGGTTCCTCAGTGTGTTCCCATGCATCAAAATGATATGCTTCAACCCAATTTCCAAACCGTTCAGACCACGCATTATAATCATCAATATCCATGAGTTTAGGCGGCGTCTGAGACGTTCCGGTTTCATTTTCAAGTAACGTATTCTGAGTAATTGAAATCGGGCTAGCAAAGGCATTATAGAATTCAGTGTCCATTGTTCAATTGTCCAAAGTTCACAACAATTTCAAGTTTAGGCAAATTGTTCCTTGGAGCGAAACTGTGTCAATAAGCGAAACCTCTGAGTTGTCAGAAAAGCGGATCTTCAACTTGTTCAGAAAAGCGAAACCTTCAAATTGTCCAAATGAGCGAACCACAAAATTGTTCACATGAGCGAACCTCCAATGTCACAAAAAGCGGAACCTTTAAATGTTCTTGAAGCGGATCCTTTTAGTATCTTACGAGCGAAACTACAAGTTGTCCAATAAGCGGACCTTCTATAATGTCACACGAGCGGACCCTCAAGTGAAATTGGAGCGGAACTACTGAACAAGTGTCTTTGGAGCGGACCTGTCAGGTAATTTGGAGCGGACCTACTTTTAGAGCGGACCTATCAGGTAATTTGGAGCGGATCTACTTTTGGAGCGGACCTATCAGGTAATTTGGAGCGGATCTACTCAAAATTTGTACAAAAGAGCGAAACTATCCTGTTCCTTCGAGCGAACCTATCTGCTGATGTCACTTTTTGAACGAGCTTGTATAAGCGAAACTCCAAGAATCCTACTTTCTAGGTTGATTTTAGATCTGAAACTTTCAAGGGTTTACTAATACGTGATTCCGAGTGCACTGTGTGAAATTGAGCTGGTTTTACCGTGAAGAATTTTTGAAATTTTGAAGAAAGTGTAGAAAAACAGATGAAATGCAGCTGAAATGGCAAGAACTCCTCCTCCTGAGCTCTGATACCACTTGTAGGATCGTATTCGGCCCTGTTTGAGTCGATCAGAAGAGTTTCTATCCAAATCAAGAGGCGAAAACTAATGATTTGGTGCGATTTCAGCCGGATTCACTTATAATTGTTGTTGTATTGATCTTTATAGCGTTTACAGACTCTGACAGCACTTCGGCAGCACTTCGTGGCTTGCCGGAAGAATACACCTCTAACTATGTGTTTAGGTTCGCTCGAAATGCCCCTTTATATAGGCCAACAGGTTTCGCTTATACGGTCATGTCCGTATAAGCGAACCTACATCATGACAAATAAGCGGACCTATGACCAATGTCACATAAGCGAACCTAGATGATGACACATAAGCGAACCTATACAATCTCATGTTTCTAGGATTTCGTGCCATATCTAATCTATACAACTCTAGACTCGATATAAGACGTAGTCGACAGACGTAATGCACCAACAATCATCAAATATGTGCCCCAAGTCTCATGTGGCAATGCATCAGCTAATTTCTCAATCAACTCCTCATTGTCTTTGTTGATGCTCACTCTCTTCATGCTTACCAACAAATTGCAGTATCTTTCGATTATCTGTTTTGTACTTTCATTCTTCAAACCTCGAAATAGATCAAACTCTTTTTTCAAAAGCGATTTCTTGTTTTTGATCATTTCTTGACTTCCAACAAACTTAGATCGTAATGCTTTCCAAATCGAATATGCACTCCCAGTGTGTTGCAGTAAGTCCAAGATATCCTCTTTCACAGCTTGTTGTAGCAGACTTAGCATCATTTTTTCATTCTTGTATTTCTTTTTATCATCCGCACTCATATCCTTGATAGCAATCTCCTCTTCATCGTCATTTGTCGGTCTAACGTATTTTGTCTCAACGCATTCCCAAGCATCTAAATAGTTTGCTTGTACCCAGTTCTCAAAACTTCCTTCCCAACCCTTATACTCCTTGAGGTTCATGAGCTTAGGCGGTTTTTGCATAGTCCCCGTTTCATTTTCCAACATTGTCTGCTGAGTTACAGTGATCGGGGTAGCAAAGGCATTGTAAAATTCCTCGTCCATGTTTCGGTTTTTCAAAGTTTTCAAAACTATTCTGTTTAAGCGAAATCATTGTTCGAGCTGAATACACTTTCAAGCAAAATATCACCTTGAAGCAGAATCACCAGGTTTCAAACAATATCACTTCAAGCGAAATAACTCACTCAAGCGAAATAGCACGTTTCGAGCGAAATCAATACAATTTCTCAAGAAGAATACCGGTTTAAGCGGAATTAACCAGTATTTTCAAGCGGAATATCGTTTTCGAGCGGAATCAACATAAAATTTCAAGCGAAATCTGGTTTTCAAGCGGAATCAAGCCTGAAATGCTGCTGATGTCAACATTCATTCGCTGATTTTCAAGCGGAATTACAAATTTTACTTGATTTAGATCGAGTTAAAGTCCAATTTTCACAAGGATTAGTTAAAACACTATTCCGAGTACAATGTATAAAAATCAGAACATTTTGACCGTGAAAAGTTATAAATTTTGAAAAAGAAGGTGTAGAAAACAGAATTCGCAGCTGAATTGGCAAGAACTCTTCTTCTTGAGCTCCGATACCACTTGTAGGATCATTTTCGGACCCGAACGAGCCGATCAGAAGAGTTTTGTTCAGTTTGAACGGCGGAAACAGACAAACTGAGGTCAATTCAGCAATGATATCACTTTAAACTGTCGATTTGATTGATATAATGACGTTTTACAGCGTGACGACACTTCGGCAGCACTTCGTTGCAAAACCGGAAATTGTTACCTGATTCCGCTCCAAATGGCCTATTTATAGCCACTCAGATTCCGCTTGAACATGTACATGTTCATTTCAGGCGGAATAACATTAATAGATTCGAGCGGAATCAGTACGATTAATTCAAGCGGAATAAGAATCATTATGATTTTGCTTGAAACTGACCTAGTGTCATTTCAAGCGGAATCACCCTTAATTTCCACTTTCTTGTTTTTCATGCCCTGATCTAACTAGCTCTATACAAGACTCGATACAAGACGAAGTTGACAGACGGATGCACCAACAAAGTCAATGGTTTAGCCAAAATACCATATGACTGTATAAATCTTCTATAATATCCTGATAATCCCAGGAATCCCCTCAACAATTTAACGTTTGTTGGTACAGGCCATGTCTAATTGCTTCGATATTCTTTGGGTCAGTGACCACCCCCTCTTTTGAGATAATGTGACCCAAATACTCAACAGTTGATCCCCCAAATGCACATTTAGACAATCTTACATACAACTTGGCCTGACTCAAAATATTCAACACTTCTCGTAAGTGCCCCACATGTTGTTCCAATGATTCACTGTAGACTAATATATCATCAAAGAATACTAGTACTGATTTCCTTAAAAGAGGTCTGAACGTATGATTCATTAAAGACTGAAATGTGGCCGGAGCATTGGTTAGGCCGAATGGCATCATCAAAAACTCGAAGTGACCCTCATAAGTTCTAAATGCTGTTTTATGGACATCATCAGGAAACATTCTGATTTGATGGTATCCAGACCTCAAATCCAATTTGGAAAATATGGCAGCCCCCCCCCCCCCCTAAATCATCCAGTAACTCTTCAATCAAAGGGATTGGATAGCCATTTTTTACTGTTGCATCATTAAGTTTCCTACCTGTCACACCCCAACCGATGGCGGAAACATCGGAGTGAGACGAAGAAAGATTGCTCATTACACATAACGTATTGTGACAATAATTAAATAATAGGTTTCATTTCATTTCTAAAAGTCAATTACAACAACTTGATGTACAATGTGTTCAATACAAGAATACAACAAGCAAGTACAAATGGATACAACGAAATAAAGCTTAAGACGTCTATGTGTGTATCTAGGCATCATCACTACTTCAATTTCAAAGCGTCGTCATCCTCAACCTGTAACATGTTTAAAATAAAGTTCAATGCAAAAGCAAAGGCGAGTATACAAGTATTGATATATGTAGCATACGAAAGATAAATTTTAAAATCATTCCACATGGCAAGCTATTGATAACAAGATAAACATCAAAATCGGCATATGTTCGACTAATCAACCCAATGATGAAACACAATAAGCTCAGGACATAACCCAAAGTTTATAGGCGGTGCGTTAATCCTATAGCGCTATATATGTCAAGGATAGGCTTGTACGAAGTTAATGAAAAGTCTAACACAAGATGAAATTAACCCAAGTTTAAAGTATCAAGTATGCAAGCATGTATATGGAATGTTTATGCATTACGAAATAAGTTTAAGTGTAAGTTAATAGATAACATGTTACACCCCAAAAAGTAGCAAAATAAAAAAGGGGTTCACGTATACTCACAAAATTTGCTAAGTCTTCCGATTATCCATGTGTTGACGAGTGTACGGGATTAGGAGGATGGAACACCGAGGTCACCCTATATGGGCAAACGAAGGTGTATGAGTAATTTGATTTATGACAGAGGATTTGAGTTGGGAATTAGAGCTTATCTTGTTTTATACATGTATATATATATATATATATATATATATATATATATATATATATTCAACATAGTTTATGTAAAAGCTCCAAATTAAACCCATCGAGAGTATTATAGAAGTATTGTCAAAAATTACTATACATTTATATTTATTTTTATAAAAAAAGTTATTTGAATCCGATACGTTTAGTTTTAAAATTTCAACGCATTTTGAATTATAGATTTTTACGAAAATCGGGCAGAGTTTCCTATGCTTTTGGACGATCCCGACAACACAAGTTGTCGATATTATTTCCCAAAACTCAACAATATATTAACAATGATTAAAATACAAAACAATCCGAAACAACACATTATAAAATTAATATATATATATATATATGTATATATATATATATGTATATATATATATATATTTCTAGTACGATTACAAGTTATAAAAAGATCGGTTCGCGTAAAATTTAACATCAACATAAATAATATAATGAACGACGACTAAAATAACATTAATCATGAATAACATCAGAGTCGGTTCTACGATTTAAAATAACGTTAACATAGATAATATAATGAACTTCACGACATTAGAATTTTACCGAGTCTCGTGCCGAAGAGTTGATTGTGTCCGACTGAGTTGACCAGCAGTTGACCGAGTTGACTCGGTTTGACGGAGTCGAAACTGAACCGAGCTAACCCGTTGACGGAACCGGAACCAAGACTCGACTTGAAACTGAAACCCGACATGTAACTAGACTGAACCGGGTTAAAACGAATCTGAAAGCAAATTCAAAATAGATTCCAACTTGAATTAAAACTGGAACTTAACCGAATAATACTCGAAATGAACCGAACTGAAACCTGAAACTGACCCGTTGGTCTGACCAGAGTGAACTCGAAACAAAACTGACCCAAAATCTGAATCGGAGCAAACCCGAACATAACTGAAAGCCGAACCAAACCAGAATACCTGAACCACGCCGCCGTAGATGATGCCGGAGCTTTCATCGTCGTCGTTGTTGTTCCCGATCTCTTTCTCATCTCGCTCTCTCTCTCTCTCTCTCGTTCTCCTCTGCCGTCTCCGCCGCATGCCACCACCCGACGGTGGTGGGGGTCATTTCAATTGGAGAGGGTAAACAGGTGGGGGTATGTAACAAGATAAGGGGGTGTTTGTCGGACCAATCACGGCGCCAGAGATGTTCCGGTGACCGGATGGTCGAGAGGGAGAGGATAGGAGGTAGCAGGTGAGTGTGTTGTGATTCTTAAGTTTGAAGAAGAAGAGGATTTGTGTGTGGATGAGGTTTGCAGTAAATAAAAGAAATAGTGGGGTTAAGGGGGTATGCGGCTGTAGTAAAGTGTTTTAGGGTTGAGAGGTGACATAGGGTTTAATCCTAACTAGTAATCTTACAAAATACATAGGCGTCTCCATAACAATACTCAACAACAAAAAAAACTATTCAGATTATCCATAACCTTTTTATATTATATACCCAGTAATTGAAAAATGTGACCTGTTAGTTATTTTTGCAAATTTTGTATTTTTAAAACTTAAACTATTATTGTAATAACTAAATTGATATTCTTCTTTTTCTAAGTTTGTTTGAATTATTATTATTAATATCCTAATACACACAAATATAATGTATGTGTTTTATGTAATAACTGATAGTTTAGTAAATTTTGATTTATGATACCAGTGTCTAGTTAAAAGTTTCACTACTTATTTTGTTCAACGAAGAAAAGACAAGATAGTGATGTTTTAAGAAATGGTTGTGATGGTTGTTGGTTAATTTGAAATAAAAGAAATGAATCTCATAAAGTTGATTAGAAACTTATAAATCTCATGCTTTACGGTTTCTAAGCTTGAATATTTATAAATTGCAAATAATCATAAGTTTATTTTTTAAAGGAATAAAAATAATCATTAAAAATGGTTTTATCAAATATAAGTATTATTTTTTATTATAAATTCCTAAATAGAATAAATTTGTATAATAGTTTGTTATAGTTAGATATGTATATATATATATATATATACGACAATTCTTGATCGACATGGTTATAGAAAAATAAAACTTGAAAATTTCAAAACGGGGCCCATTTTGTCGGATGTTACAGTCTCCAATACTTTAGGAGATTTCGTCCTCGAAATCTAAGAGGAAGACTTTTGAAAAGATTGTAGGACCGTTATTGACAGTCGTGTGAGTCAATCAGAGCTAGATACTACCGAAAATGCAGCGGAAGTACAAAATCGGCATGAATCAAAGCAGAAATGGAGTAGAAACAGAAGTAGATCACTTTAAAACAGTTTTCTCATTAATCTTTCACAAAATACACGAGCAGCAGTTCGGCTACACGGGAGACATGAACGTACAAAATGAGAAACCAACACAACTATTTATAGGGGGAGGGTTTCGCTCTTATGACCATGTCTCTTGGAGCGAAACCATAAGCTTGTGATTTCGCTCCAATGACACATGTTCATATAAGCGAAATCATGGCATGAAAACCTAACAATTACACTTCAACCCCCTATACATTACATAATTAACACATCTAGACCCTATACATTGATCAACTAAGACTAAGACGCAGGCTTTAGACATTCGTGCACCAACAAACTCCCCCTTGGATACAGCCGCAGTCTTCAGTCTTGGTCTTCGGATCTTCACAAGGACTTGAACTTTTCTTCGTGCTGCTTAGGCTTCCTCCTAAGAGCATTCCTTATCCTGTCATTCTCTTTCTTTCTCGCTTTATCTTCTTCAGCTTGAATATTTATCCATGTTCCTTTCTTTTCTTCAAGCTTTTGACGTTCACGAGCAGCTTTCCTTTTCATCTTCTCATCGAGCGACCACCATGATGACTTCCATTTACTTTCAGAGTTGATACTTTTCTGAAAGCAAAGGGTTGCAACTCGCTGAAATTGCATGGCCTGCTCTCTGTCCTCTGGCTATGAAAAGACATTCGATATCCTTTGCAGAGCAATTCACAAGCCACATAGGATCATACACATGAATCTCTCATATTTCTCCTCCTGCTCTGTAAGTAATAACAGCCTCAGTTAAAATGCAACTATACACTCATCCCATGAATCCTTTGTAGAAATCCTGCTCCATAGGAGGCACTGGGATAGTTTTCATTGTCTTCAGCTTTTTGACGTTAAGGATCATTTCTACAACTCCTGTTTCAGGATCTACCCTTTGCACTCTTTTAGGGTAATGCGGCTTCCAATGACGAAATTCTTTCAGCGATTCATACTTGATATACCCCCACATTGGAATGTCATTCTGCCGCACATGATAATCTAAAGATCTGACTTTAGATAGCTCTTCCACGTCCCACCAGGGTAATGACATCACATCATATAAGTACTTAAAATACTGTACCCCGCATTCTCTCCTGATTGCGTAAGCATTCACTTGGTGTAAGAAACCCCAGCTGATTATATCACCAAGAGACACGCTTCGATCACATTGATATAACTTTAACGGTCTTTTAAACTTCCTCTCGTGACTAACTTTGAACCATTTCTTTCGTTCTTCCTTTGCCAAATCTTTAGGAGTGCCATCAAAGTTTTTATCTTTCAAAATTTCAGCTACCTTTCTTCGCAACTCATCACAATTCTCTTCTGTAAAGAACTCCATCAGTGTAGGCAACTGTGAAGTATCTTCATTAACACTTTCATCATCTGTCCAATCTTCAACTTCGACTCTGTCATACATATCAGCATCTTCAACATACTTATACTCGTAATCACGCTGCTAATTGATGTCGAAGGCATTCAATTCTTCTTCAAAGTCGAATTAAAGTCAGGAGTCACCATACGCATCATTTCTCTGATCGTTTCCAGCGTGTAGGTATGAAAATGTTCTCCTTCTTCACGATAAGTATCCAACCTCAGAATTAACTTTTCAGCTTGTTGAACATTTTGTGCATCACTCGACTCCCCCTTTCCATCTGCTCCCCCTGATTCTTCATTTACTGAATCGTTCATCAAATTATCAACATTTTTCTCAGTGGAAGCCTCAGTAACTTTCAATCTCGTACCACCCTGAGCATCATCATCATCATCATCTTTACCAGAACCATGACTGCTCGCAGAATAGACTTTCTCATCTTTTTCATCTTCCTCATCATCCTCCATATCATCATCTTCCTCATCACTATCACCAATTAACTCGTCCATAGGTGTCTCATCCTCAAAAAGACCAGATATTGCAGAGATAGGCTCGGGATTTTCAACAACCATAGAAGGAACAATCGATCTTTCTGTCACTGCAGAACGTCCTTCAACGCCTTTACCCTTTTCTTTCATTTGTTTATCTATCTCGGCTTGACATTGCGCTCTGAGCTCTTCAACTTGCAGCTCTTCAAACTTTTGTTCTACAGACGTTCCGAGCATGCTTTCAACAACTTTATTCAGCATATAGAACTCATGATCTCTTAACGCTTTAGCTGCTTTAATTCTTTGTTCTTCAACTTGAAGTATTCATTTTGCTCATCTCGTCGAGCCTTTTCTTCTTCAAGCTCAGCAATTTTCACCTTTAAGATGTCAATCTCTGACTGATCAGAATCAATCTATTTCACCAACTCTTTATTGTCACCCTCCAACTTTTTCACACGCATTTCAAGAATTCTTTCACGATCTGCAACTTTCTTGTTTTCAGCGGCTAACTTCTTGTTCTCAGCAATCACTTCATCAACCTTCTTTTCAACATTCTTTACTTGTGAGGTGTTTGCAAAATCAAAATATCCTACATCATCAAGGCTCCCATTCAAATTCGAAGGAACATTTGGAAAATTTCGGTACCCCGTAGAACCAGGTGTTAGTTGACCTTGGGTGAGTGGAGGTGTTTGAAAATTTTCTTGCGATGTAAGAAGGGTTTGTTGTGGTGGTGGTGATAGATGTAGTGGTGAATGATGAATAGGTGATGGTTGTCTTGGAGGTGTTGGTTGTTTTGGTGGTGAAGGTTGTTGTGGTGGTGTAGATCGTCTGGGTGGTGATTTGATTGGTGATTGTGGTGGTGTTGGTTCATGTGGTGGTGGTGGTGGTGGTTTCTTGGTTTCTTTTGTTGGTTTCTTCTTTAGCACAATCTTCGGCATTTTAATCTTTGGTGTAACCTTTTTGATCTTAGGAGATATGACTTTCTTTCATGCTCTAGCTTTCTTTCTACCACTTGGAGGAGATTGTGACTCGGAGACATGTTCTGGAGAAGGAACGTAAGCATCATCATCGTCCTTTTCCTGTCTCTTTCTCTTTCTCAACAATTTTTCTTGTTTTGTTGCTTCCTGGATTCTTCGTAAACGTTCAGTTTCATCAACTTCCTTTTCTGAAGAACTCGAGGAGCTTGTAGTATCTTTATCCACATCATCTCCCTCAATGTCATCAATAACTTTATCTTTCCCTTTCTGAGCTTCAACATTCACAACATGCTCAGCTTCAACTTCCACAGTTGGCCCTGTCTCTAAGACTTCAGTATCAAACAACAAATGTTCTTCAACATTAAATGGATCTTCCTCCGCAGCTACCACTGTTTCATCTTCTTCAGGTTCATCAATCAAAGATGTTTTCGCAGCTTTCTTTTGCTTCTTCTTTGGTTGTGAAGAAGATCCTTCAACCTTTTGAACAATAGGAATGGCCTTTCTGCGTCTTCTCCCTGTTTCTTTAACATACCATTCATTCTTGGTGTTTTTGAAATCTTCAAGAATTTTCAGCTCTTCAACATACGCTGCCTCTTTCATTTCAGCTTCATTTCTCCAGTTCTGATGATCAACTGGATCTGGATCAACGTAGTTTGCATCTTTTATAAAACCGAAGAATTCTGCACCAACTTTAGGTTCTGGGTGATTCGGGTGGTATCTCACAAGCTGTTTAAGTGAATCACTGCTCATGTGTGATTGTATCAACAAGTCATTCTTTATGTTTCTGTCAATCTCAGGATAAGCGTGATCAATCAACATCTGCACGAACCTCGGATACATCCAACTCTTGCTTTCTGTTTTAATATTCTCAGCCATATAGTGGAATACAAAGTGTGAAAAATTATACTTCTTGTTCAGCACAAGAGCAGTAACCATATTCATTTGATAGTCACACATCGCATCATAACCTCCTTTTGTATGGCTCAATGACATCAACACACAGTGAATAAGGAACTTGTATGGTTTCTGAAACTTCGACTTCAAATAGTTCCCAGCATTCAAAGTTCCCTGATAACCCATTCTTAGCATGCAGCCTTTCACCATTCTTTCTGGAAATCTCGTTGGCGACGCTGCCTCATCTGGAAAGTTAATAACTTCACGAATAAACGCTTCAGTGACTAGTATTTTCTCCTCCTTGCCATGCACTTCGACAATTGACGAAATTACTTTGTTCTTATCGTCGTAACTTGCATTTTTTCAGAAACGTTCTATGTGAGATTTGTACAGTGGTCGTTGATCAGTAAGCGCTTTCTGGATGGGAATACGACCCATGAATTCCAATATACTGCTAAACTTGGCCAGCTTGGTGTTTTTTTGTATATCCAAATCACAACAACTGTTGTGAAGAGGATTAAAGACAACACTGGAACCCTGCACATTAAAATCACATACACTAAATCAGACACTTAGAAAAATTTCATCACAAGAGTTTCACTTGAAAAACCCTAAGTGTATCATGAGCGAAATTACAAGTGTTCATTAAGAGCGAAAACACAACATATGACCTTAAGAGCAATACCACTGATGTACACAAAAGCGGAAACAGGTTAACTGTGATTTGGGGCGAAATCATATTTTGTACATAAGAGCGGAATTACTAATGTGTGCACAATAAGCGAAATCACAAACAACCCTAAGAGCGAAATCATTGAACATGACAGTTTGGGCGAAATCACTATCAAACACTCAAAAAATTAACAAATCCCAAAATTGAACCCACTAATCTGTTAACATGTTAATTCCGACACTTGGGGTTTGTTTTGATTTCGTTTTTGACTTAACAAATATCCTAGATCTACAATTGAATAACCTGTGACTCGTCAAACATCATCAAATATCAGATTTGTTACAATTAATACACATCAACATGATTAACACCTAAAATCGACAGCATATGATCGTATTCAAGTTCTGATTTAACAGATAACATCCTAAATCTAAGCTTTGTTCAACAGTTATTGCCGACAGTTCAAAATAAGCATGATTTAGGTCAAATTAGAACTCAAACAACCTTGCCCATGATTGTAAACTATGATAACAACAAGATCTGAAAAGATTTGGGCAGCAATTCGCCTGTAAACAGAGGTTTTAGGGTTTCGCTTCTTAGTCGTCGGAGAAGAAGTTCTTAGGAGCGAAAGGTGTTAAATGACACATGAGCGGAATCAGCCTACTTATATAGTCGGCTTGATTTCGCTCCTAAGACCAATGATAAATGAGCGAAATCACATTGAAGCATCTATGAGCGAAACCATTGTTTAAGTGTGACACATGAGCGAAATCAGATCAAGATTTTTAAAAATTTAACATTTTAAGACTTTTCTGATTAAACACCATCACACCCAGTTAACCAAGTCCAAGTCAATGACCTTGGTCAACTGCTTGGCCTACCAAGTCCAAGTTAATGACCTTGGTTGACCGAATTATGAAGTACGCTGTAATTTCATTCTGAAAATAGTTTAAATGAATGAACTTTTGAACGTCCAAACACTTTTCAACTGTCAAACACTGTACCAATCACTGATTTGCATCTCCAGCTTACCCAGCCCTCATAAAACACAGACATGATCTGCATAAGCTTTGATCGTCCGATTCCCAATGTCAGTTGTCGAAAATAAAATGAGAAACTTAAATCTTTTTGGATTTTTAACTGGATAAACTGAAAACTGTACACACAATATTTTTGTGAGTGTGTTAGGGGATCATATCAGCTGCCGACTAGACACTAGCACCATTAAGCTGTTATTTCATTTCAAGCATTAAACAATTCGCGTAGATTGCCGATATACTGATCCTCTTAAATTCTCACAAAACTTTCAATCTGTTTGGGATACAGAATTAGTGTTTTAGGACTTAAACATCTACATGTGTCCCACCTCAGTATATACTCCCGTATCCAGATCCCAGTATTCAGTCTTACAGGTGAGTATACCTAGATGATATCTGTAATGGGGTGAATTGCGAGGGCCGTGAGAGCTCAGGTTGATACTTCCGTATACGCAGAGAGATGACGGCTTCGACTTTAGGTGGGTCCCCTTTAGAGGATCTTTTGATTACAACAGCACATGATTAACATTTTTCAATGTGTCATCATTTTTTATGCTGAGGGGAGGCTTTACAAGTAAAGCAATGTGTAAAGCATTATCCGGGGACTAGGTCAGTATTTCCATACAGCAGAAGTCCCGAGATAATACCCCAGATATCACTAAGCATAAAGACCTAGTATCTCAGAATACGGGACCCTTCAAACAGGATTTCAGGGGTTACCTATATATCCTGGAGGTGTTCCCCACGTAGACGCAAGTGAATTTTATGTTTATATCCCAAACTGATCTGCTGATTTTGCAAAAACCTACCGGCACATCTTTAGCGAGACTGCTTAATTGCATTTTATACATTTCAATTCTTTAGCGTACTGTGTCCGTCTAGCTGATGTACTATCATTTCCCCTATTCTACACAACTCTTTTTGAATTTTTTAATGTTTTTGGATTTTTGAATTTTATCATGTTTTTGTATTTTTCTGCGAATTTCTCCCCCTAAAACTAAAACATATTTTTGTGTTTTTGTTTTCACCGAAAAGCAGAAAATAAACTGTACAAACAAAATTGACAACACGGCAAAGGTTCACGTCAGATCGCCGCCCAACTCGGTTTCACATTCAATAACGCTCCCAGATTGCAGATTTTTCATCCCGTTTAATTTCAAAAGATAGTAAAAGCTCTTTTTGTCAAATGGTTTAGTATAAAAATCCGCTTTCTGATCATCGGTGTGCAAGTGTTCAATCCGAATTAACTTTTTCTTGTGATAATCACGGATAAAGTGATGACGGATTTCAATATGTTTTGTTTTTGAATGGTGAACCGGATTTTTAGTAATGTTAATAGCTGCTTCATTGTCCACATAGATCGGTGTGTCTAAGAACTGCAAACCGAAGTCTCGCATCTGCTGTTGGATCCAAAGGATCTGCGAGCAACAGCTGGAGGCTGAAACGTATTCAGCCTCACATGTAGAGAGCGCTACTGCAGTTTGTTTCTTACACTGCCAGGTGACGAGTCGAGTTCCGAAGAACTGACACCCAGAAGTGGTGGACTTTGCGTTTTGCTTGCAGCTCCCAAAGACAGAATCAGCAAAACCAGATAAAGTAAAGTCACCCGATCGAGGATACCACAAGCCGATGCTTGGGCAGCCTTTCAAATACCGTAAAATACATTTCACTATGGTCAGGTGTGACTGCTTTGGATTTGACTGATATCTGGCGCAGAGGCATGTAGGATACATGATGTCTGGATGGGAAGCCGTGAGATACATTAGAGAGCCAATGATAGATCGGTACAATGTCTCATCCATCTTTACTCCATTCTCGTCTGGACAAATTCCATGATTCTGCGCAAGGGGGGTTGATGCAGGACTGCAATCTGTCATGTCGAACTTGTCAAGCACGTCCTTCACATACTTCGTTTGGTGAATGAAGATTCCATCGGGCATTTGCTCTACCTGCATCCCGAGGAAGAACTTCATCTCCCCCATTGAGCTCATCTCAAACTTTTTCTTCATCACCATCTCAAATTCTTTGCACAGGTTGTCATTGGTGGAACCGAAGATGATATCGTCAACATATATCTGCACGATCAACATGTGGCCTGCCTCTTCCTTGGTGAACAAAGTGTTGTCTACTGTCCCTCTTGTGAACCCGTTGTCCAACAAGTATTGAGAAAGCGTCTCGTACCAGGCTCTCGGGGCCTGGTGAAGTCCGTACAGCGCTTTGTTCAATAGATACACTTTGTTTTTGTGCAGTGGGTCTGTGAACCCCGGCGGTTGTCCCACATACACTTCTTCTCTGATTTGTCCATAAAGGAAGGCAGATTTGACGTCTATTTGGTATACTTTAAAATCTTTCCAAGACGCGAAGGCTAGATATATCCGAATTGCCTCAAGTCTGGCAACCGGTGCGTAAACTTCATCATAATCTATTCCTTCCTGTTGACTGAAGCCTTGAATCACAAGTCGTGCTTTGTTTCTCACCATGACACCTCTGTCATCACGTTTGCACTTAAAAACCCATTTCATCTTGATTAGCTTTTGATTCTTAGGCAGATCGATAAGTCTCCAAACGCCCAACTTTTCGAACTGTTGCAGCTCCTCCTGCATTGCATTCACCCAGCTATCCTCGGTCAATGCCTCTTTGTAGGTTCTGGGCTTGATTTGCGAAATAAAACATTTTAATGAGACTTTTTTCTGCATATCAGCAATAGAAGAATAGAAACATGTAAGAGCTCGGTCTATTTGATGTCGGGTTTTGACACCACTTTGCAGGTCGCCAATAATTTGTTCTGAAGGATGGTAAGACAATGTCCGAGGCATAGCATTGTCAGGCACATTCACTTCCGATTCCAAGCTCCATATGTCAAGATCAAGGGTTTGATCCTCAGCTTCTGTTGGATCCTCGTCAAAAGTCGGAGCGGGTTCCGCTTCTGAGTCGTCAGATTCGTCAAAAGATGGAGCTGGTTCCTCTGGTGGTTCGTGAGCTGTTCCACTCGGTCCTACTTCATCATTGTGAGTACCCACGGTGGGTTGAGAAACTTCTAGCGGACTAGACACTGGCTCTTGTGAAGTATATTGCTGGTACTGATACAGAAAAGCTAGTTCCTCATCACTCGGCTTGACCGGCAGTTGAAACGACTCCCAGAGTTTATCGTAATCGAATAGGAATCTTTGTCCGAGAAGTTGTGGCGATGGAGTGTGCTTCTGACAATCCACATGTTAGACTTGAATCACCTTCCCCAGGCATGGTACGAACACCCTCTTCAGCGAGCTTGCGTAACCTACAAAGAAACCCTCATTAGATTTAGCGCCAAATTTACCGTTTTCATCAATAAAAGTGCAAGGAGACCCGAATGGCTCCAAAAACTCAAGATTCGGCTTATAACGGTGCAGCAGCTCAAAGCAAGTCTTTTTATACTTCTTGACAGTGAGAACTCTATTCAATGTGTAACAGGCTGCTGATACTGCTTCACTCCAGAAAAAGATTGGCAGCTTGGAATCGGCTAACATTGTACGGGCTGTTTCAATCAGGGTCCGATTCTTTCGTTCAGCTACGCCATTCTGCTGTGGTGTGTACGGCGCACTGAATTCATGAAGAATTCCCTTCTCATTGCAGAACTCGTACATCTTGTTGTTTTTGAATTCCGTTCCGTTGTCGCTCCGAATCCTCCGGATTTGCAGTTTATACACCGTTTCCATCTTCTTGAAAAGCACCATCAATGACTCAAAAGTTTGATCTTTTCGTTCCAATCACACAACCCAAGAAAATCTCATAAAGTCATCAGTCACCACCAGGCAATATAAGTCTCCGCTGATGCTCTTTACGTTGACAGGCCCGAAGAGATCCATGTGCAATCTCTCAAGAGGTAACCTGATTGTGTTCATGATCTTCAATGGGTGTGACTTCCGAGTCTGCTCTCCTTTCTTACACGCCACACAATCATCATTTAAGTGAAAATTCTTCAGATTAACACCATCAACCAAATCATTGTGTACTAAAAAGTTCATTTTGCGCACATGAATGTGGCCCATCTTTCGATGCCACATTATCGAATCTTTTTCTGTCGCTTTAGTTTTAGACACAAAACACTGTTTCTGATGAGATGTTGGCGTTGCGACGCTCATATCAAGTATATAAAGATCATTCTCCCGCGGAGCGCGCAACAGCACCATCTCATCAGGGATTTTAAACCCTGGTTTCAATACAACACATTCAGTTTTAGTAAAGTGTACACTAAACGCTTTATCACAGATTTGTGAGATACTGAGTAAATTGTTTGTTAACTCTACTATGTAGTTGTCACACCCCCAAAATCCACCTGCGGATAACACCCGCTTCGAGGGCGTGACTGACCAGGATCCAGCCACCAATTATACTGAGCATTTAATTAATAGTAGAAATAATTAATATCCGAAGTAATTAGCAACATCAGAGTTTAGGTTCGGTAATTAGTTTAACAAAACAGCGGAAGCATAAACCAAAGTAGTTTTAAAGACAGTTCATTGTTCAAAACAGTTAACCCAACACACGGGTTTGACGAACACTACACATCCCCAAGCAGCAGCTCCTGAATCATTGGTTACCTGCAAAGCATGCAGTAAGGGGTCAACAATAATGCTGAGTGAGTTCACTAGTGGTCCAGTTTTAGTTTACCAAAAACTTATGTTGTTTAGATAAAGCATTTATAATCACGTTGTGGGGAGCTACCCCACCTGTAAGCTCACTAAACTGTGGATACCGAAACTGTTGACGGAATATAAATATTCGTGCCCCGAGTCAATGTCTATCGTCATTGACCATGTTGCAAGGTCTACTAGTTCACGCCCGATCCCCCCGGTCACGGTGTGAGGTTGTCAAACCTAATAGCGCTATCAACTAATAACCCGTTCGCCCCCGGCGATTAATCGGTACTGTAAGCAGGGACTTAAGGTGATAGAGTTTCGTTTAGCATGGCTAGTTGTGATTTATAAATATATCCAAACGTATCTCCCCCGGAGATAGTAATTACCCATTCTGTTTCCCCCGGAGTAATGGGTCCAAAAATGTTTTTCCCAAAGTTGGTAGTTTGTTCGTGTCCCTCCGCGGGACGCATGCTTTTAGTGTGTGAACTCACCTTGGGTTGCTCGGCAGATTGGGTTACTTGTCAAACACGTTGGTCACCACGTCCTAACATGGTTACCGGTATAGGTCAGGTTCGGCGCACAAGCAATCACGTAAAAACTTACACATAACTAACACATATCTCGCATATAAGTAAACAGTGGGTTACTGGGCCGGCCTTATCATTTACGAAAATCAAACAGTAACACATAGTCCAGTCAACAGGTAGCCCACATTACACATATCGGCCCAATAACCAAAATGGACAGTCCACTCGCAACCAGGCGGTCTCGAGTCGCAACCAGGAGGTCTCGGCTTGTCACGTTGTGGTTGCGAGTCGCAACCGCGTGGTCTCGAGTCATCACGCTGTGGTTGCGAGTCGCAACCGTCGTAGTCTCGAGTCGCAATCGTGTGTTTCGAGTAGTCATGTTGTGGTTGCGAGTCGCAACTACGTGGTCTCGAGTTGTCATGCCTTGGTTGCGAGTCGCAACGGCGCAGTTGCGAGTCGGAATGCTGTCACTTTCATGTACACGTGATGATGCAGATATGACAGTCCAATTTGTACATATGAAATCAGACCCAGATTAGGAAACTACCAATAAGGTTTCTACAAACACTTTTCCTAAACTGCCTATTAGTAAACATAGATCAAACTTTGCCATTTTTGAATCTTCAAACCATATTCAAACAAGTTCATCTTACATTCATAGTTTTCTAGGGTTTTCATGTCACATATAACCATATTTTATGAACCAAAATCATATGTTTTTAACAAGATTATCATGGCAAGAACAAAGAACATACAATATATGGCCGAAATCTTATGTTTAGCATCATCATTTTGCAAGAAACCTTGAAGCATAGTATAAATACTCCTAGACTACCATTTGTTAGTCATTTTAAACATGTCATCAAGCATTCAAACATAGTGGTTTACACATAATGCCAAACTTCACAAATCATTCTAAAAATCATGCATAACATTACTAACCAAGCATACTAGTTCATGAACATTTCATAAATCATAAAGTTAACACTAACCGGTTATGAAGAAGAAGAAGGAGCCGAAAGAAAAGAAGAAAATAAGAGAAGATGAAGTGTCCGAGTGATGATCTTGACCGAGTGTCTTGTCCGATTTGCTCCAAGCTTGAACCGAGATTTTGGAGAAGGAAAGTGGTGTTTGTAGAGGGTTTTCTAGTGAGAGAGACTAGAAGAAGTGTGGGTGGATGTGTTTGGTAACAAATGAGGGAAAGTGGGGGAAAGTGGGGATTTATATGCCAAGTATCAACAAGACTAAGGGGTTTCGGCCCAAACCGGTTACGGCCCAAGGCCCACTCGAGACCAAGCGGCCCACTCGCAACCGGGTGGTTGCGAGTCGTGGTCTCGACTCTCATATATATATATATACATAATACATACATACATCACATATCATGCACAAAGGTCACGTTTTCATTTAATAATATTTATATACACAAAATATTACAAGGTGTTCGTTCGGAAAAACCTAGAGTGTCACATTATCCCCAAGTTTTAAGAACTTTCGTCCCGAAAGTTGAAGCAGCCACTGCCAAGCTAGCGTGTTTCAACGGGGTGTCACATCATCCCCCCGTTAGTTTGGAATTTCGTCCCGAAATTCAGTTGTAGCTTCAGTGCTGGGGTTTTCGTTTGGGAACAACTGGGGATACTTGGACTTCATCTGGTCCTCCCGCTCCCAGGTAAACTCTGGGCCGCGTCGTGAGTTCCAACGAACTCGCACAAGGGGTATCTGGCTACGTTTGAGGGTTTTGATCTCTCGATCCGTGATCTCAATCGGTTCCTCAGTAAAGTGTAGCTGTTCATCAATAGTGAGTTCCTTGAAAGGAATTATGAGTGTTTCATCTGACAGACACTTCTTCAGATTAGACACGTGAAAAACATTGTGCACTGCACTCAGCTCTGCAGGCAGGTTCAATCTATAAGCAACCTTACCGATTTTCTCGGTAATTTCGAATGGTCCAACATATCGTGGATTCAGCTTGCCTCGTTTACCGAAACGGACCACACCCTTCCAGGGTGAGACTTTAAGTAGAACCCGGTCCCCGACCTGGAATTCTAACGGTTTCCTACGCTTGTCAGCGTAGCTTTTCTGACGGTCACGAGCTGCCGCCATGCGTTGCCTGATCTGGGAAATCTTTTCCGTTGTATCTACTACTAGTTCTGGGCCTGTGAGTTGACTATCACCGACTTCCGCCCAGCAAAGAGGTGATCGGCATTTACGACCGTACAATGCCTCAAAAGGTGCCGCCTGAATGCTAGTGTGGTAGCTGTTGTTGTAGGAGAATTCCACCAGCGGTAGATGCTTCTCCCAGTTCTTGCCAAAATCGATCACACATGCTCTAAGCATGTCTTCCAGGGTTTGGATGGTGCGTTCAGACTGCCCATCCGTTTGCGGGTGATAAGCGGTGCTCATGTCCAAACGTGAGCCAAAGGATTTGTGCATAGCTTGCCACAACTCGGAAGTAAAACGAGCGTCTCGGTCGGAAATAATAGAAGTTGGCACCCCGTGCCTGGAGACTACTTCCTTTAAATAGATTTCTGCTAAGGTAGAAAACTTGTCTGTTTCCTTAATAGCCAGAAAGTGTGCAGACTTAGTCAATCGATCTACTATCACCCAAATAGTGTCATTCCCGCGTTGAGATCTAGGTAGCCCTGTAACAAAATCCATGGAAATTTGCTCCCATTTCCACTTCGGGATTTCCGGTTGCTGTAGTAGGCCTGCTGGTTTCTGATACTCGATCTTGACTCTTGCGCAGGTCAAACATTTGCCGACATAGGCTGCTATGTGGGCTTTCATGCCAGGCCACCAGTAAGTGGTTTTTAAGTCGTGGTACATCTTATCTGAACCAGGATGTACTGAATAACGGGACTTATGGGCTTCGTCCATCACAAGCTCCCGTAGATCTCCGTAAAGTGGGACCCAAATGCGCCCTGCCACATAGTAGGCGCCGTCTTCTTTCTGTTCTAGTTGCTGCCTCGATCCTCGCAGGGACTCAGCCCTGATGTTGTCCGGTTTCAGAGCTTCAATCTGAGCATTTCGAATCTGGGTAGGGAGACTAGACTGGATGGTAAGTTGTAATGCTCGCACGCGCTTTGGTACAGTGTCTTTCCGGCTGAGGGCGTCTGCCACAACATTGGCCTTGCCCGGATGATACTTGATGGCGCATTCATAATCATTCAGAAGTTCGACCCATCGGCGTTGTCGCATGTTTAATTCCTTCTGCTTGAAGATATGCTCGAGACTCCTGTGATCGGTGTAAATGGTGCACTTGGTACCGTACAGGTAATGTCTCCATATCTTAAGCGCAAAGATCACTGCTCCTAGTTCCAAGTCATGCGTTGTGTAGTTCCTTTCGTGTGTCTTGAGTTGTCGAGATGCGTAGGCAATAACTTTGTCGCGTTGCATTAACACACAACCAAGCCCATGGATAGATGCATCGCAGTAGACCACAAAGTCATCTGTTCCTTCAGGTAACGAGAGAATAGGAGCACTGCAGAGGTTATCCTTTAGTTTCTGAAACGCGGTTTCCTGAGCTTCACCCCACTTATAAACCATACCCTTCTGAGTAAGAGCCGTGAGAGGCTGAGCGATCTTTGAAAATCCCATGATAAATCTTCGATAGTATCCTGCCAGTCCCAAGAATTGGCGGACTTCAGTCGGAGTCTTAGGGGTAGGCCAATTCTTTATAGAGTCGATCTTTGCAGGGTCGACGTGGATTCCATCCTTGTTAACCACGTGCCCAAGGAAATGGACTTCTCGAAGCCAGAAGTCGCATTTCGAGAACTTGGCATACAGTTGCTCATTGCGAAGGAGTTCGAGGATAAGGCGTAGGTGCTGTTCATGCTCTTCCTGACTTTTCGAGTAGATCAAGATGTCGTCTATAAACACGATCACAAATTTGTCGAGGTAGGGTTTGCATACTCGGTTCATGAGATCCATGAACACTGCAGGGGCGTTGGTCATTCCGAAGGGCATAACGAGGAATTCATAATGACCATAACGAGTTCTGAATGCAGTTTTGGAGATGTCTTCATTACGGACCCTTAACTGATGGTAGCCTGATCGCAGGTCAATCTTAGAATAGTAGCTCGATCCTTGCAGCTGATCGAATAAGTCGTCGATTCGAGGGAGAGGGTAATGATTCTTGATGGTGACCTTGTTCAACTCACGATAGTCAATGCACATTCGGAACGTGCCATCCTTCTTCTTAACAAAGAGTACTGGTGCTCCCCAGGGTGATGAACTAGGGCGGATAAACCCTTTATCCAATAGTTCCTGTAGTTGAGTAGAGAGTTCCTTCAATTCTGCGGGGGCTAGTCGATAAGGCGCACGAGCTATAGGCGCTGCTCCGGGAGCTAGCTCGATTTGGAATTCGACCTGACGGTGGGGAGGGAGTCCAGGTAATTCCTCAGGAAATACCTCGGGGTAGTCACGCACTACTGGAAAGTCTTCAATCCTCTTTTCCTTTTCCTGCGTGTTGGTGACGAGTGCTAAGATAGCGGTGTGCCCTTTTCGTAAACACTTCTGGGCCTTTAGGAAAGAGATAACGCCGGAGATTTCTCCGCTTTTGCCTCCTTGTACAATGAGGGGTTTGCCAGAACGACGGGGAATACGAACCGCTTTCTCTTGACAGAGGATCTCAGCGCGATGCTTGGATAACCAATCCATACCAATAACGACGTCGAAGCTTCCAAGAGTAACAGGGAAAAGATCGATACTAAATGTCTGACCAGACAACTCTAGTTTGCAGCCTTTGACAACATGTGAGGCCTCGATGTTTCTACCATTAGCTAACTCGACGATATGAGGAGAACTTAGTAACGAAAGCGGACGCTTAAGCTTCTTACTAATACGTAGGGATACATAACTAGCATCGGCACCGGAATCAAATAACACAGAAACATAACGGTCATCGAGTAGGAACTTACCCGTCACGACATTGGGGTCATTCCTTGCTTCTCCAGCTCCAATCACAAAAGCCCTTCCTCTAGCACCATTCCCAGCATTGTTGTTTTGTTCGTTGTTTCCAGCTCCCTGATTGTTGTTGCGGTTCTGGTTCAGTTCAGGGCAATTCTTCTTGTAGTGCCCCTCAGCTCCACACTGGAAACAACCCTTGACATTCCCGTGATGTTGTTGCTGCTGGTTCTGCCCCACGGGACGTGGACTCCTACAGTCCTTGGCCTCATGCCCCATTTTGTTACATCGCTGACACTGACCTTTCACACACTGCCCGCTGTGATGTCGATTGCACTTGTTGCACTTGGGGTGGTTACCACGATAGCCACCCTGTTGTTGAGTGCCCTTGTTGTTTTCGGTTTTCCTTTGCTGTGCTGGGGCCTGAGTGGGGTTAGCATCCTTGCTTTGATTTCCTTCCCACTTACGCTTGTTGTCACTAGAACTTCCGACAGTAGCACTGATCCTTTTGGGCAATCTGCCCTCCTCTACGGCCTGATCAGTGAGTTTGTGAGCAAGTCGAACGATCGGCTGAATGGTAGTGTGGTTGGCTGAAGTTACATGGCTTCGAATTTCTGGAGCCAAACCCTTGATGTACAGTTCGATTCTTCGATACATAGGTCGAGACATATTTGGGCAAAGAGCAGCATAGTCATTGGACAGTTTGGTGTAGGTTTCAATCTCTGACCCAACCATCTTGAGCTCATAGTACTCATTCTCAAGCTTGTGGATGTCATCCCGGTGACAGTATTCCTCCTTAATCATGTCCTTGAAATCCTCCCACGCAGTAGCATTAGCAGTTTCCAATCCAAACATCTGAATCTGCGCCTTCCACCAAGAAAGCGCGCTTCCTTCAAGCGTAGCAGTAGCAAATTTCACCCAATTTGCAGGAGGACACTCGCAAACAACAAAAACAGCTTCAATTTTCTCAATCCAATGCAGAAGACCTATGGCACCCTCAGTGCCGTTGAAAGGGAGAGGCTTGCAATCCATGAAAGTTTTGAAAGTACACACGGGTGGTTGCGCAGGTGCATGCTGACCTGTTCGTGAGAAGCGAAGCGTATAAACTTAGAGGCGAAAAGACGATGTGGCGGTAGGATCTAAACATCCTAAAACAACGAGCTTACCTATAGGGTGAGCTGCGAAAGCTGCAGCCACTGTGTTGAGCAGGTTAGTGAACTGAGCCTGTGTCATGTTAATGTTTCCTCTTCCGCGTCCACTCATTGTCTTCATAACCAGAAAACACAGTATGAGTGCGATGTCGTAGTGTAGCGAGAATGAGATAGAAGAGAGAGGTGTATCTATCTAACTAGGCACACTAGTACGTATCGCATAACAGGAAACAAAAGGTAAGCAAACAAGTATGCACTGGTCCGAGCTATGAGGTCAAAAGTGTTGAGCCTTGCACTTGGAGTGTAGTGTCGTCGCGAGTCACAGGTTATAGTCTGGTTTTCTCCAAAAAGATTTTCCCCTTTTTAAAACCAAGTTCACTATAACCAATGGCTCTGATACCAATCTGTCACACCCCCAAAATCCACCTGCGGATAACACCCGCTTCGAGGGCGTGACTGACCAGGATCCAGCCACCAATTATACTAAGCATTTAATTAATAGTAGAAATAATTAATATCCGAAGTAATTAGCAACATCAGAGTTTAGGTTCGGTAATTAGTTTAACAAAACAGCGGAAGCATAAACCAAAGTAGTTTTAAAGACAGTTCATTGTTCAAAACAGTTAACCCAACACACGGGTTTGACGAACACTACACATCCCCAAGCAGCAGCTCCTGAATCATTGGTTACCTGCAAAGCATGCAGTAAGGGGTCAACAATAATGCTGAGTGAGTTCACTAGTGGTCCAGTTTTAGTTTACCAAAAACTTATGTTGTTTAGATAAAGCATTTATAATCACGTTGTGGGGAGCTACCCCACCTGTAAGCTCACTAAACTGTGGATACCGAAACTGTTGACGGAATATAAATATTCGTGCCCCGAGTCAATGTCTATCGTCATTGACCATGTTGCAAGGTCTACTAGTTCACGCCCGATCCCCCCGGTCACGGTGTGAGGTTGTCAAACCTAATAGCGCTATCAACTAATAACCCGTTCGCCCCCGGCGATTAATCGGTACTGTAAGCAGGGACTTAAGGTGATAGAGTTTCGTTTAGCATGGCTAGTTGTGATTTATAAATATATCCAAACGTATCTCCCCCGGAGATAGTAATTACCCATTCTGTTTCCCCCGGAGTAATGGGTCCAAAAATGTTTTTCCCAAAGTTGGTAGTTTGTTCGTGTCCCTCCGCGGGACGCATGCTTTTAGTGTGTGAACTCACCTTGGGTTGCTCGGCAGATTGGGTTACTTGTCAAACACGTTGGTCACCACGTCCTAACATGGTTACCGGTATAGGTCAGGTTCGGCGCACAAGCAATCACGTAAAAACTTACACATAACTAACACATATCTCGCATATAAGTAAACAGTGGGTTACTGGGCCGGCCTTATCATTTACGAAAATCAAACAGTAACACATAGTCCAGTCAACAGGTAGCCCACATTACACATATCGGCCCAATAACCAAAATGGACAGTCCACTCGCAACCAGGCGGTCTCGAGTCGCAACCAGGAGGTCTCGGCTTGTCACGTTGTGGTTGCGAGTCGCAACCGCGTGGTCTCGAGTCATCACGCTGTGGTTGCGAGTCGCAACCGTCGTAGTCTCGAGTCGCAATCGTGTGTTTCGAGTAGTCATGCTGTGGTTGCGAGTCGCAACTACGTGGTCTCGAGTTGTCATGCCTTGGTTGCGAGTCGCAACGGCGCAGTTGCGAGTCGGAATGCTGTCACTTTCATGTACACGTGATGATGCAGATATGACAGTCCAATTTGTACATATGAAATCAGACCCAGATTAGGAAACTACCAATAAGGTTTCTACAAACACTTTTCCTAAACTGCCTATTAGTAAACATAGATCAAACTTTGCCATTTTTGAATCTTCAAACCATATTCAAACAAGTTCATCTTACATTCATAGTTTTCTAGGGTTTTCATGTCACATATAACCATATTTTATGAACCAAAATCATATGTTTTTAACAAGATTATCATGGCAAGAACAAAGAACATACAATATATGGCCGAAATCTTATGTTTAGCATCATCATTTTGCAAGAAACCTTGAAGCATAGTATAAATACTCCTAGACTACCATTTGTTAGTCATTTTAAACATGTCATCAAGCATTCAAACATAGTGGTTTACACATAATGCCAAACTTCACAAATCATTCTAAAAATCATGCATAACATTACTAACCAAGCATACTAGTTCATGAACATTTCATAAATCATAAAGTTAACACTAACCGGTTATGAAGAAGAAGAAGGAGCCGAAAGAAAAGAAGAAAATAAGAGAAGATGAAGTGTCCGAGTGATGATCTTGACCGAGTGTCTTGTCCGATTTGCTCCAAGCTTGAACCGAGATTTTGGAGAAGGAAAGTGGTGTTTGTAGAGGGTTTTCTAGTGAGAGAGACTAGAAGAAGTGTGGGTGGATGTGTTTGGTAACAAATGAGGGAAAGTGGGGGAAAGTGGGGATTTATATGCCAAGTATCAACAAGACTAAGGGGTTTCGGCCCAAACCGGTTACGGCCCAAGGCCCACTCGAGACCAAGCGGCCCACTCGCAACCGGGTGGTTGCGAGTCGTGGTCTCGACTCTCATATATATATATATACATAATACATACATACATCACATATCATGCACAAAGGTCACGTTTTCATTTAATAATATTTATATACACAAAATATTACAAGGTGTTCGTTCGGAAAAACCTAGAGTGTCACAGTAGTTCACTTTGTCGAACGAAATCACGCCATTTGACAGCGTTCCTTGACCAACGATCCTTCCACCTTGATTCCCGGTAAATCCAACATAGCTTCCGTTTATGGATTTGACATCATAGAGCAGAGCAAGCGTCCCAGTCATATGCCTTGAAGCGCCACTATCCATAATCCACTTTGATAGTATAGACTTGGGTAGCCCCTGCAAACATCAAATCAAATTTATTCAAACAATGAAGCCCAGGATTTTTTAACTTCTGACACACTTCCGAACACAACATCACACTTCTCATTTGTTTTCGGAAAATCAAATGTGACATTTGGAACCTCTTCTTTCACAATCGTTTTAACTTTGTTATTTATCGGTGGAAATTCAGCAAGAAACTTATCCACTTCATTTTCAAACTCAACAACGTCATCTTTAAAAATATTTGATTTACTTTTCAAAGCATTCTCCATCTTTTTGACCTCAACAGACGGTTTCGACTTTGCGACCCAAGATTGATTTTCAAAAATTTTTGTCTTAGGGTAAATTTTTGCCAATTTCGAAAGTCGATTTCGGCTTATCCTCCGACTTCAAAGATTCACCTCTTTTCAAAATTCGGATCGGATAAACCATCGGTTTTTTGCCCTTTGTGTCAGTCGGAGATTTAGGTCGAGGTTTTTGAATGTTTGACTTTTGAATAGTTGGTTTAGAAATAGTTTGTTTTTGAACACTTGGTTTTGAAACAGTTTGTTTTTGAACCGGTTTTACAACAACAGGTTTCTCACTGACTTTCTGACACTGTTTCGCCATGTGTCCGATTTCATTGCAGCGGTAACACACCCTTTTGTCATATTCGACAAAAGTAGATTTGACTGACTCTTCTTTCAATTTCTTTGCTGCATTGAAATCGTCCACAACTTTTTGACTGAAAATAATCTTTCTCATCGTCAACACTTGGACCAGCTACAAAAACATCATTCATCTTTTCTTTCGGCTTAAACACCTGCTTAGCCGTTTTCTTTTCAAACCCGATTCCTTTGTTTTTAAAGTTGTTTTTCTTGTTATGACCTTTACCATCCCCATCTTTCTCTCCCGAACTTGTTGGACGTCATGTAACAAACGACTTTTTAGGTTTCGAAAAGAATTCATTGTTATTAACCTCGTCAATGTTCATTTCAACCAATTTAAACACTTTTTCGACATTCTCGATTTTCACATTCTGAAGTGGATACTCAAAATCGGAATAAAGTTTGTCTGTTCCAATCATGGTGTATACCACCATAACCGGATCGTCATTCGCACTCTTCTCCGATTTCGGTATGTATTGATCTAAGAAATTCCCTTCATCTTCAGAATCACTAACAACCTTCTCAGATTGAGCCTTTTCAGATTTCTCACTCTCCTCATCCAACACCTGATCGACAACAGTTTTAATAACCTGAGATTCGTTGTCGGTATCGGATGGGGAGAATGTGACATCTATGGTCTTAGGCAAATCATCTTCTATCGATCTCAATTTGAGATTCAAAGCCGCTTCCACCCCATCTGGATATTTCTGTGTGTAATGATTCTACATTGGGGGTGGAACGCTCTTAAAGACTGGCGCCGTATGTGGCTGTTGGGGGACAATCTGTTCAAGAACGTACGATGAAGCCACATAGCTCATTAAGTTTTTATCAATCCGATCGTTTTCAATTTTAGCCAATTCAAGTTCCTTTTTAAGCGATGCGATCGTATATAAATGAAAATTGACTTCATTTTGTTTATCAAATAGTGTTGCTTTAGCCAATTTTGTAGCTTTGTCATTTTCAACACTTTCCTTTTGTATCATCTTAATTGACCTGGCGAGAGTATCGTACGCCTCTTTAACTTGGCCAAGGTCAAACTTAATCATATCAGCGTGGTGTTTCAATTCCTGATACTTAGTGTCTTTTTCAAGACACTCCGTGCATGGTTCTAAACACTGTTTGCACGGTGTTCCAGGGATTGAAACAACCTTTTCAACAACCTGCTCTACACAATCAGTTTTACCGACATTGTTTGACTCAGACTCAGACAGTTTGACTGATTTGATCTCCTGAACTCCAGATTCCTCTCGTTTGACTGACACACTACTGACAGACTTTGACTCCTCGGATTCTGAGTCTACCTCTTTGAGTTTTCCCATTAGAGCTTTGTCAGCTATGTCTTTCAAAACTTCTCCAGTCATCTCTTTCGACACATCTATCAACTCTTCAATGACTTCTTTCTTCTCTTCAAACCTTGGGCATGATCCGGTCCTTGGTTCTTCAAAGTAACCTGCAAAAGATTCAGAAATGTTAGGAGGCAATATAGATTTCATTAAACTTCCCAAAACCTCCTGCTCTGACTGATAGTAATACACTTCAGCAGCTATCTCTTCAATATTGACCGCATTTTCACCAGAATCCTCTTCAACAACTACAGAAACATCTTCAGTAACTGTTTCTGGTTCAGACACCATCTCAGAAATCTCAACAACTTCAGCCATCATTGCCTGTCCATCGCTACCGGGGATATATTTATCCTAGCTGAAACCTGCAGCAACCTTTTCATTGTCTTGATTTACGATCAGTGCTTTTTCCGGCTTATTCTCAATCTGTGGCCTCTGAACAGTTGGCTGTTGATTTGGTCGGTGATATATCGCTTGCCTGTAGTAGTCGCTGGTGAACGGGTTTTGATGATTGTTTACTAAACGGTTAGGACATTCTCGTTTGAAGTGACCGCGTTCTTTACATTTAAAGCATGTAACTTTCGACTTATCAAACCCTAACTTTTGATCGGGGCCTGATAAACTGTTCCGGCCTGTAATTTCCATGAAACGTTGAGCCCTACGCACCAAACTCGCCATGCACCATTTGATGTCGATCAATTCAAGCTCTTCGGGATTGATTTGGTCGTAATCCTCCTTCGTCATGTCAGGATTACCGATCCTCCCTGCTACTAAGCCCTCATAAGCCTCAAGAACGGAAGCAAGCAGTGCTATGTGCTGTTTTGCGGCTGTTTCCGTGATCTCGTTTCCATTCTTTATGTTTACCGCAATATTGCACTGTACCCCAGAAACGTACGCCTGTTGGTTGGATCCTGTTGAGCTTTGAGGTGAAGGCCGTTCCTAAGCTTTGACATTCGGTTCAAAGTTCGCGAATGGTGAAGAATTGCCAGATTGCGGAGTATTTGAAGAAACACTTGAGGTGTTATCAGCAATGAACCTTGTCTGTATTTTTGGGCTTTGATTGGTTGAAACTGAAGGGTTGCCTTTATAATATAGAGACACATCTTGCTGCATACTCGCTGAGTTCATCTTCTTGATTTTCAGCAATTCCAGCTCGTGGGCTTCGATCTTCTCGATGAATGAGCTAAGATTGAGATTCACAAAATCAGAATTATTCTTCAGCATCATTAGATACGTGCCCCACTCATCATACGGAAGTGCATCACACAATTTATCAATCCATTCTTCATTCGTCTTGGTAATCTCCAAACGCTTCATCTCAACCACAAGATGACAGTATCGTTCGATTAACTGCTTTGTTGTCTCGCCTTTAATCCCAGTAAAAATATCAAATTCCTTCTTGATTAAGGCTTTCTTGCTCTTAATCATCGATACACTGCCTTGGAATTTCAGCTTCAAAGCTTGCCACATTGACTAAGAATTGTCTTCATGTTGCAGTAAAACGAGAATATCTTCTTTGATGGCATGTTGCAGAATGCTCACCATCTTCTTTTCAGCCTTGAAGTCAATTTGTTCAGTTTCCGTCAAACTCCCGATGCCCTTTTCCAATCCCATACCGCCGTTAACTGGTGGTACATACTTCGCCTCTATTTTCATCCAACATTCGAAGTGATTGGCTTGCACCCAGTTTTTAAAACGGCCTGACCATCCGGCGTATTCGTCCAAACTCATCAGCTTTGGAGGATTTTGCATCGTCCCCAATTCATTCTCCATGTTAACATTCTGAACTATACTCGCCGGATTTTGCGTAACCGACATGCCGCTCCCCGCAAACAAGTTATAAAAATCTTGATGTTCCATTTTTAGTGACAAATTTCCAAAAATGTTTAACTTTTTGATTAACAAGTTGTTTTTATCGAAAAACTTTTAACACAGACTGAGTTTCCAACACTCGATCACGTACGAAACGGACTAAACGCTCAAACCATGACTTTTACACAAAAACAGTCCTAATAAGCGAAATCAGATTTTAAGTGTTGCTATGAGCGAAATCACCTAATGCTCACAAAAGCGAAATCAGACAACGACCATAAGAGCGAAATCAAGTTGTGACCTTATAAGCAAAATCAAAGTGTAACAATGAGCGAAACCACAAGAGCGAAATCAGTGGTACACTAAGTGCGAAACCTCATCCATATGAGCGAAACCTCTGATTTAGCCTTTACCGTATGAGCGAAATTAGATCCTTAGGTGACAAACACTTGATTTCGCTTGAACGTACGAGCGAAATCACTTCAAGTACCTTCGAGCGAAACTTGTTCACGAGCCATTTTAGGTCACTTTTAAGCTGTTTTTAGGTCTGAATTTCTCAAGGGTTTGTTATTAGACAATTTTACACTATGTGTTCAAATTTCAGTCCATTTTGTCCGTCGGAAAATCCAGAAACTCAAAATGTGCTAGAAAAAGGCTTTGATTCGGGTAAACTAGCTCACAACTGGCTCTGATACCAATTGTAGGACCGTTATTGACAGTCGTGTGAGTCAATCAGAGATAGATACTACCGAAAATGCAGCGGAAATACAAAATCGGCATGAATCAAAGCAGAAATGGAGTAGAAACAGAAGTAGATCACTTTAAAACAGTTTTCTCATTAATCTTTCACAAAATACACGAGCAGCAGTTCGGCTACACGGGAGACATGAACGTACAAAATGAGAAAACAACACAACTATTCATAGGGGGAGGGTTTCGCTCTTATGACCATGTCTCTTGGAGCGAAACCTTAAGCTTGTGATTTCACTCCAATGACACATGTTCATATAAGCAAAATCATGAATGAAAACCTAACAATTACACTTCAACCCCCTATACATTACATAATTAACACATCTAGACCCTATACATTGATCAACTAAGACTAAGACGCAGGCTTTAGACATTCGTGCACCAACAAAGATGACATCCAACGATTCAACAGAGAGAATAGATGAGACTTGATCGCGAATGGGGTTCGTATAAAAGACAAAGAATAAAGGAGAATAATGGGAGTATAAAAGTGAACGATTGATTTTAAATACACAAATGCGAGTATAAGAATAGCATAAGTACTGGATAGGCGAAAGTAGTGTGTTAAGAATGAAGTCTCGTCGTGGATAATCGGATATAATGCGCTTGTGAGTTGTTTAAAGTTGGAGTTAGGTCCAAAAGGTATGCAAATCACTGAATTTCTCATGGCACGTTTTACGAAGGTTTGGTAACATGATGAAAACACTTATATATAGGAAGTACCAGCGGTGTATCCACCATGTTTTAACCATGCTATCTATGTTTCGTATTCGGTGTCATGTTACGTTCCGTTCCGTATCTTACCATACACAATAGTACACCCTATAGTTTTCATACGCCCATCATTATAATCCCTTGTGCACCCGTGATTATATTGATAGTCGCATGATCCGCATAGCTTGTACTAATCGTGTATGAATCGGGGTTTTCATAAATTTGAAAATACGAATGAGTACCTATAAGAATATCGTATATAACCATGTTTATGTTTATGTTTAAGTATGTATGGGACCCACGTAAGCAAATCCCTCGGATTCCGCTCGCGTACAGGTACGAATGTATGAATCATGAGTATGAATGAAGGTATGAGCATAAGTATATGCTTAAGTATGAATACGCATGCGTGTATAAGTATGAACGTAACATGTATGAGTATGAATATGAATATAAGAATAATTATAGGCATAAAACGTATCGTTAGTATGAGTATGAGTACGAATAATAATGATTGTGTATATAGTATTAACTGAGACGTAACAAATTTAAGCATATAAAACAATCAAAAGGTCGGGTATGTAAAAACGAATAATATAAATGAAATTGTCAGAGGATATCGACCAAAACGTGTACGATGATATGCGTGTATAGTTGTTTGATCAAAACGCCGAGTTTATCGAATCAAAATAGATCGAGTTTGACTTAAAAGGTAGAATCTAGTTTGTAATGTAAAAGAATATAAAATACTTATTAGTTATGCATGACGTATTTTGTAAGGAATGGAAATGCAACTTTTGTTTTAAAAGAAGATTTACGTAAGTTGAAGATTGTTAGTCCCCATTAAGTCTTCTTGCCCACGTGTTTGGAAATTGGAATGACGTATTGAAAAAGGTTTTCAAAAATAATGAGTTTGCATCATTTTAAGGGTTGTGCATTAAATAAGAAATTTGAAATTTGGAGGTTCTTGTGAAAACGTTGATTCTTAAAAAGAAATTTAGTATATTAAACTTAGTGATCGTCGAAAAGTGCCTTTTTGTAAAATTCTTTATTGATTTTGAGAAGAGCTTTAGTACAATGATCTTATAATATCTATAAGATCTTATAGGCATGTGAGAAAGGTTGGTTTGATTTTCGATTGTGAATAAAAGTCCTTAGTACAATGATATAATGTAAGCGTGTTTTAGTGATTTCGTTAAGTATGAAATTTGTGGGCAAGATATTCAGTAGACCGATTAAGTTGATTGGTAGCATTTCTTCAAATTTTTGAAAATCAGAAAAAAAACGTCTATGGTATGACTAAGTATTTCGTGTGTGCGTGTTGGAACTTTTGAGATCGTTGATACTTGTGCTGGATTAGTTTTAATTATGGTTTGTAGCTATTTTGATAGTATAAGGGCTTATTTTGTAATTCTCTAGAATTTGGCTTCCTGACCTAGTGTAGATAAGATTCCAGCAAATTTATAAATTTGCTGGCTAGTCAGGAACACTATATATAGCCCTTGTATTGTAACCAACTCAAGCTTTTGGCTCTTGAATGAAATTGGTGTTGTTTACATTCTATCATTGTTCTTGTGCTCAAATCTGATATCCAAGGTTCTCTATTGATTTATTTCATTGTTTAGATTCAATACACCACTTGTTGTATTCATTAATCCATTAGCTTCACCTTTATCTTTGATCATTCTTGACTTTTCATAACTCAAAAACTTAATCAATAGGTGTTTGGGTTAAAACAACCAACCACTGTGATCCGGATTGATTCACGCCTTGCAAGAAAAGGAAAAGAGGGAAAAGAAACTCAAGAGAAAAGAAATATCAGCCTCCGAAAGACCAGAGACTGTTACTGAAGAAGTTCAATCACTGAACGATTTCGTAGATGCGTTGATTGTTGATCCTGATGAAGCCTCAGCAAGAAAGGGTTCGTCCAAGGTATCTCCTGTGAAGCCGACCAGGTTTTCAAAGCCACCGGTCCCCCCACAAAGGGTTCGTCCCTTTCAAGAGCTCTACGATAAACTGATCAAAGATACCGGTCCCTCTGTTGCCAAGGAAATTTGTCTGCTGAAAAAACAAGTAAACGACACAAACCTTCTGAGAGAGAAGATTAAGGATCAGCGAAAGAAAAATAAAGAGATGAACGCCTACATGTCTAAGCAATCCAAGTTTATCAGATTCCAGCAGATGGGGTTAGAGAAAATGTACAGAATGATGAGAAATATGTGTGAGCAGATGAAAGTAAAGCCCATGTTCTCCTTTGATGAAATCTTCGACTTTGAAGCTTTCATAGAAGAAGAAACTACTAGAAAAGAAAAGGAGGCTGAGGCTAAGAAAAGGCGTCTGGAATCAGTCGAGAAGGTAACTGAGGGGAATGAAAGTGATGAAGAGGAAGTGGACCGAGATGATATGCCAGCCAGATTTATCGAATGGGGTCTGGAAGAGGAAGTACTTTATGAGCATGAAAATGGAAAAACCTTCTCTCCTCAGCATCTAGAATGGTTCAAGAAAGAAAGAGAAAGACTCCCAGATTTCTATCAGGTGATAACTGTAGAAAAGAGTGAAGCTACTGACAGAATCATCAGCTGGATGTACGACAACCTCAGAGGAATGTTTGTGGTTAAAAGACGTGGTGGCGTAATCCAGTACTTTCAGACCGGATTTGATCTTTTTACACTTCCCAGGTGGGATTTGCGTGAGCTTGGTCGTCTGGACATTCTAAACCCAGAAGAAAGAGGCATCGGCAGAGACTTTGAACGGATAATCGCTAAAGAAAGAAACAAGGGTTTCCCTAATCATACTCCACAGCGTCCAAGATGCAGAGTGCCGAAAACAACCATTGATATAGTAACAGGGAAGGGAAAGGTGATGTGGGTGATCAACCCTGCCAAAGTGGTCACGAGAATCAAATTCCCTGAAGAAATTTCTGTCGCGCTCAAAGACTTCAAGAAATGGTTCTACGATAGCAAAACTGGCGAAGCTGTGATCAGATCCAACGAAAACGTGGATATTCGAATCTTGGATCCTATGGATGTTTTTATGTTTGGGCTCTCCGATCTAACGATGTTGAATACAAGCCGCATAAATGTAGGAGCTGGTAATGCAAATCTTGAGGAGGCTACGCTATTTTAGAGAGCAGTCGAAAGAGCCTGGAAGTTAAAGAAAGAAATGCTGGATCTAGTAGACAAGATTGAGAAAAGGAAAGAAACCGAAGAAAAGAAAAAGGAAGCAAGGAAGAAAAAGAAACATGAACGTAAGAAAGAAAGAACCTTTGCTTTAACAACTGAAACCACCACAACATCACCACCTCCAGCCTCATCCACATATGAGGCCATTATGGAGGATCAACCAATTAGTGAAGCTGCAACTACTCAAGAAACTCAGACTGCATCAATCGAGACCGAGGCACCACCCGAAACGACAACGAACGAAGAAAATCCCACAGAGCCTGAAAATCCAGCTACAGAGAATCCAGCGGAAACAACTGAAGAATGAAAAGACAAGTATGCAACGATCTAGGGGGGATATTATTGGAACTTTTGAGATCGTTGATACTTGTGTTGGATTAGTTTTAATTATGGTTTGTAGCTATTTTGATAGTATAAGGGCTTATTTTGTAATTCTCTAGAATTAGGCTTCCTGACCTAGTGTAGATAAGATTCCAGCAAATTTATAAATTTGCTGGCTAGTCAGGAACACTATATATAGCCCTTGTATTGTAACTGTAGGATCAGTTTTGACCACACGAATGAGTCAATCAGAGCTAGTGCTTACTGAAAATGTGGCGGAAACACATTTTCAGCATGATACGATGATAAAACTGATAGAAAGGAGTAGAAAACAGAGAGATCTACACTTTAATAACTTTTACTTCACTTGATAACGATTGCCAAACGGTCAGCAGTTCGACGTACAGCACAAGACAACGTTACAAATGAAAGGAGCACAGGGGTATATATAGATGTCTGGAACCGCTCATGTGACATGTCCACATGAGCGATCCAGCTTGGGTCGCTTTTGTGGACAACTGTCACAAAAGCGGTCCAGCAACATAACTTTCATACAATTACACTTTTAACCCCTGAGCTATTACAAAATAACCTATCTAGACCATATACGTTAATCTAACTTAACAAAGACGCAGGCTTTAGACATTATGCACCAACAAACTCCCCCTTGGATGAAGCCGCAGTCTTTGTCTTGAAAATTGGTCTTCAGATAGCAGCTTTGTAATTTTCTTCACGCCCTTTAGGCTTCCTGCTCAATGCAACTCTGATCTTTTCACGCTTTCGTTTCTCTGCCTTCTCTTCTTCCTGTTGTTTCTCCAAAAACTTTCCTCTTTTCTCTTCCATCCTACGATTTTCACGTTCACGTTCACGTTTAGCCTTCTTCTTCATCTTTTCATCCAATGCCCACCAAGACGATTTCCACTTGCTTTCGGAATTGATTCCTTTTTGAAAGCACAGTGATACCACACGCTGGAACTGTTGAGCTTGATCTTTATCTTCTGCTTTATAACGAATCTTGTGAATAAACAAGCATTCGATGTCTTTTGCCGAACAATTCACCAGCCACATCGGATCATAGACACGAATATATCTCAGCTCACTACCAGCTCTATATGTAATGATAGCTTCAGTTGTAAGACAGCTATACACCCAATCAATGAACCCTTTGTAAAAATCTTGTTCCATTTCTGGCATAGGAATTGTCGTCATGGTTCTTGGAGGCTTTACATTCAGAATAGTTTCCCGTACACCAGTTTCAGGATCTACTCTTTCAACCCGTCTTGGATGATGAGGTTTCCATTTCAGATAACCTCTGAGAGTCTCATACTTGATATATCCCCACATTGCTTTATCATTCTGTCTCACCTGATACTCCAACGTTCTCACCTGAGATAACTCATCGACATCCCACCATGGTAATGACATAATGTCATATAAACGTTTAAAGTATTGGACACCATATTCTCTTCTAACTGCATAGGCGTTGACTTGAGGAAGAAAACCCCAACTGATGATATCACCAAGAGAAATAGATCTATCACGTTGGAAAAACTTCAAAGGCCTCTTGAACTTTCTCTCATGACTGTCTTTAAACCATTTTGAATGATCTTCTTTCTCAACATTTGATTGACTTTCTTGTTCAGCTTCTTTTCTCAAACACTCGAACACATTATCATTTACTGCTTCAGTCACTTTCTGACGTAACTCATCTCTGTTTTCAGCAGCAAAGAATTCCATTAACGTTGGAAACTTTGAAGTGTCTTCAGGAACATCTTCATTATCCAAATCATCCTCTACTTCAACCCTATCATACTGATCGGCATCTGCAACATAGTTATACTTGTAATCCTTCTGTTTATTAATATCAAAAGATTCCAGATCAGCTTCAAGATCAATTGGAATCTTGGGATTTACATCTTTTAACATCTCCCTATACTCATCTAGACATAAGAACAGGGGTTCGTGATGCTCTACAATCTGATTCTTGCTCGACTCCCCCTTTCCCCCAGCTTCACCACTTTCCTCATTGACTGTGTCGTTCAGCAGATCTTCAACGACTTTTTCTTTTGAAGCTTCAGATATTCTAACACCTGTACCTCCTGCAGCGTCATCGTCATCATCACCTTTTGAACTGTGACTGCTTGCAGAATAAACAAACTCTTCCTCATCATCATCTTCATCATCCTCTTCTTCTTCGCCACCAATTAACTTTGGCGATTGAATTTCTTCTTCAACTATACCAGGAACTGAGGATATAGGCACCGGATTATCTACCACCATTGAAGGCACAATAGACATTACAAAACTTCCTTCAATAGCTTTACCTTTTTCTTTCATTTGCCTTTCTACTTCTGCTTTACGTTCAGCACGAAGATCCTCTAACTTCAATTCTTCATACTTTTGTTCCACAGACGTCTCCAACATACTTTCCACAACCCTATTCAGCATGTAGAACTTATGTTCATGTAGTGCTTTAGCAGCCATAAGTTCTTTGTTCTTCAGCTTATAGTACTCGTTTTCACTTTCCCGGCGACTCTTCTCCTCTTCTAACTCAGACACTCGAACTTTCAAAACATCAATTTCTGTCTGATCAACTTCAATCTTTAGTTCCAACACTTTGTTTTCACCTTCTAATCTCTGCACCTTTCCAGCAAGAGACTTTTCTCTTTCAGCAATTCTTTTGCATTCATCTTCCAACTTTTTGTTTTCTGCTATCACCTCATCAATTCTCTTTTCCAACTTTAATACTTGAGAATTGTTTGCAAAATCAAAATCAACATTTAGCTGATTATCATGCGGTATTGCAAGACCTCTACTTGAAGAACCATGTTGTGCTTGAGCAAGAGGAGGTGTGCCAAAAAGATTTTGTGAAGAATAAAATGTTTGATATGGAGGTGGTGATGGTGGAAACAGAGGAGATGATTGTCGTTGTGGAATAGGTTATCTGGGTGGAGTTGAATGTGATGGAGGAGTAGGTTGTTTTGGTGATTGTTGTGGTGTTGGTTGTCTAGGTGGTGATTGATGTATTGGAGATTGTGGAGGTGTTGGTTGATGTGGAGGTGTTTGTTGACGTGGAAGTGTTTGTTGACGTGGAGGTGTAGATTGTGTTTGCATGATCTTTTGAGGGCGCTTTAATACTTTTATCTTTGGAGTAGCCTTCTTTCTACCTCCAGCTTTCTTTTTTACTCTTAGGAGTAGATTGAGATGCAGAAATATGTTCTGGAGACGGTTCATAAGGTGCATCTTCTTTCTCTTCTCTCCTCCTCTTTCTGAGTAACTTCTCTTTTTCTACCTCCTCTCTCATTCGCTTTTCACGTTCTTTTGCATGAACTATCTCAAACACAGACCCACTAGAAGAACTAGTAGTGTCTTTGTCAACATCGTCGCCTTCAACATCATCTATCACTTTCTCTTTCTCCTTTTGAACCTCAGAAGTAACTGGTCTATCAACAAAATCTGCTTCTATTGTGAACAAATCAGTCTCAATTTCAATATGTGCTACACTAGCCGCCTCTTGTTCCTCTTCAATGTTCACCTCAGGAACTTCTTCTTCAGACTCATCTATTAACATAGTTTCAGCCTTCTTCTTTTGTTTCTTTCTTGGCTTTGATGAAGAACCTTCACCTTCAGCTACCGGAGATACAAGTCTACGTCTGTGCCCAGACTCCTTCACATACCACTCATTCTTGGTTGGTTTGAAACCCTGAATTATCTTCAACTCCGCAGCATACAATGCTTCTTTCATTTCCTCTTCATTTCTCCAGTTTTGATGATTTTCTGAATCAGGATCCACATAACTTGCATCTTTAAGTAATCCGAAGTTTTCAATCACCAACTCCGGCTCTGGATGATGAGGATGGTACTTGATCAAGTTCTTCAATGAGATATTAGACATGTGTCCTTGAACAAGAAGATCATCTTTAATGTGTCTGTTAATTCCAGGATAAGCACGGTCAATCATCATTTGAACAAAGCGTGGATATCTCCAGACTCTAACATCTGACGCTAGATTCTCCACCATATAATGAAAAATGATGTGCGAGAAGTTGTATTTCTTGTTAAATACTAAAGCAGTTAACATATTCATTTGATAATCCCTCATCTGATCATAACTTCCCTTTGTGTGACTCAGGGAAATCAAAATACAGTGAATCAAGAACTTGAATGATTTCTGGAATTTTGACTTCAAGTAATTTCCAGTATTCAACGTGCTTCTGTATCCCAAACGTAGCATGCAACCCTTCACCATTCTTTCAGGAAATCTAGTTGGGTAGTTGTCTTCATCAGGAAACTCCATAACTTCTCGAACCAACGCTTCGGACACTAGTATATTCTCTATCTTTCCATTTACTTCCACTTCTGCTGAGATCACCTTGTTTTTCTCGTCATACTTTGCACTGTTCCAGAATCTGCTGATATGTGATCAATACAATGGCCTCTGTTCCGTCATCGCTTTCTTTACTGGTATACGATCCATGTAACTCAAAATACTGCTGAATTCAGATAACAGCGGATATTTCTCCACATCTAAATCCACACAACTGTTGTGGACTGGATCGAACAACACATTCGTAGAAGCCTGCATAACAACAACAGAAATCAATACTTAGCAAATTTTGAACTTTTGAAATTGACCAAAAAAGCGATCCCAGATAAGCGATCCAAACTCATTTCACCCATAAAAGCGGTTCATAAACTGTACAACCCTAAAAGCGATCCACAAGAATGACTAAAAAGCGGTCCAACTAAAAACATAAAAAACGAGCCACCCCTAGTCACATAAGCGACACACCCCTAATATGCCTTAAAAGCGGTTCAGAATTTGTTCCAATGGGCGGTCCTAGAAATGTATGAATGAGCGGGTCAACATGGGACCTATAAGCGGTTCAAAGAACATCTGCTCACAAAAGTGGTTCAAGAATAATCTATGAGCGGTCCTAAACAAACCCAACTGTAAAAGCGGTCCACATATCTACAACGTGTAACAACAGCTTAAAGCTTAAAATTGATTCGAAAATCAGATTCTGCTGAACATTCCGATCCTAAGGGTGTCTTTTAATTTTGTTAGAATAGCCTAAAACACCCTAGATCTAGATCTAAACACCTTCAGTTCCGACAACCCTCATCTAATGTACAAATCTCATCAATTTTCATGTAACATAACATCTAATATCATCATACGACACTGAATCAACAATAATTTCACACAAAACAGACATTAACATGCTTAAAACATGAATCGTTTAGACACACACACCGACAGACATGGTTTATCACGTTAGAACTGAAATTAAAAGAAGATTTACCTTGCCCATGATGTAAAAAGTAGTAATCTATCACGAACAAGTGAAAACACGGTCAAAACAGCACGAAATCTTGATGAACACGATAAACAGGTGGAATCGCCCCAGAGACAATTGTCGTATAAGCGGTTTAGGTTAATGGTAGAATAAGCGGACCCTGTTCCTTATATATGAGTGTCTGAACCGCTTATTCGTCATGCCCTATGAGCGGTTCACACTGTAACCTTGCACAAGAGCGGTCCATAGATGTCATAAAAGCGAGCCACCCTTAATTTTTTAAGAAAATTCAATTTTTTAATCATTTTTCAACTTGTTTGATTTCACATGCTGGCACCCAGTTGACCAAGTCCAAGTTAATGACCTTGGAACAACTGATTGATCTTCCAAGTCCAAGTTAATGGCCCTGGATGATCAAATTTTATAAAGTACTCTGTCTTTTTGTTACAAAATCAGTTCAAATTAATGAACTTTTCTACGTTTAAAACATTTGCACATTTTATCTTTCAAACATCATCCCAGATCTTTGTTTGCAATCACAGCTTACCCAAACCTCATCAAATACCGACATGAACTGCACACAGGCTTTGAACTTCCAATCCCCAGTATCAGTTGTCGAAACTAAAATGAGAAAAGAAAATCTTTTTGGGTTTAAAGCTGTACAAACAGAAATATATACACACACTATTTTTTCGAGCGTGTTAAGGGATCATATCAGCTGCCGACAGAACACAAGCACCGTTAAGCTTATTTCATTTTAAACATTTAAACAATTCGCGTTGATTGTCGGTATATTGATCCACTTTAAATTCTCACAGAATTTTCAAACTGTTCGGGATACGTTAATAGTGTTTTAGAGACTTAAACGTCAACGTGTGTTCCCACCTCAGTATATACTCCCGTATCCGGATCCCAGTATTCAGTCTTACAGGTGAATATACCACAACTGATATCTGTTAGGGGTGAATGCGAAACCGTGAGAGCTCAGGTCAGAACTTCCGTTTAGCAGAGAGATGACGGCTCGACTTTTCGGTGGGTCCCCTTTAGAGGATCTTTTGCATTTCAACAGCAGCGACTATCAATTTTATTGTTTCATCAGCATGCTGAGGGTGAAGCTTATGTTTCAAAGCTTTTTGCATAAAGTATTTTCCGGGGACTAGGTCAGTATTTCCATACAGCAGAAGTCCCGGGATAATACCCCAGATATCACCGAGTATAAAGACCTAGTATCTCAGAATACGGGACCTTTCAAACAGGATTTCAGGGGTTACCTATATATCCTGGAGGTGTTCCCCACGAAAACACAAGTTAAATTTAGTTTATATCCCAAACCGATCTACTAAATCTGCAAGAACCTACCGGCACATCTTTAGCGAGACTGCTTAATTGCATTTTTCATTACATATCACTAGCGTACTGTGCCTGTCTAGCTGATGTACTATCATTTCCCCTATACTACACAGCTCTTTTTGCATTTTTTTTTAATGTTTTTGGATTTTTATGATTTTATCATGTTTTTGTATTTTTCTGCGAATATCTCCCCCTAAAACTAAAACATATTTTTGTGTTTTTGTTTTTAATCGAAAAGCAGGAAATACAACTGTACAAACAAAAGTTGACAACACGATACGGTTCAAGTCAGATCGCCGCCCAATTCGGCTTCACACTCGATGACCCTCCAAGATTGCAGATTTTTTAACCCATTTAACCTTAAAAGATAATAAAATCTCTTTTTATCAAACGGTTTCGTGTAAAAATCAGCTTTCTGATCATCGGTGCTCACATGTTCAATCCGTATTAGTTTCTTTTCGTAACAATCTCGAATAAAATGGTGACGGGTTTCTATGTGTTTCGTTTTTGAGTGGTGAACCGGATTTTTCGTAACATTGATGGCCGCTTCATTGTCCACAAATATTGGTGTATCCAAGAATTGCAGACCGAAATCGCGCATCTGCTGTTGAATCCAGAGAATCTGAGAACAACAGCTAGAGGCTGAGACGTACTCATCCTCGCAAGTTGAGAGCGCGACTGCAGTTTGCTTCTTGCACTGCCAGGTAACGAGCCGAGTTCCGAAGAACTGGCACCCAGCAGTGGTGGACTTAGCGTTCTGCTTGCAACTACCAAAGTCTGAATCTGCGAAGCCAGATAATGTAAAATCACCCGAGCGAGGGTACCACAAGCCGATGCTTGGGCAACCCTTCAAATACCGTAAAATGCGTTTGACGATCGTCAGGTGTGATTGCTTCGGGTTTGACTGATATCATGCGCACAAACATGTCGGATACATGATGTCGGGCCGGGAAGCTGTAAGATACATCAACGATCCGATGATCGATCTGTATAATGTTTCATCCATCTTCACACCTTGTTCATCCGGACAGATACCATGATTTTGTGCGAGGGGGGTTGATGCAGGACTGCATTCTGTCATGTCAAACTTATCCAGCACGTCCTTTACATATTTTGATTGATGAATGAAGATTCCGTCGGGTAGTTGTTCAACTTGTAACCCAAGGAAGAACTTCATCTCCCCCATAGAACTCATCTCAAATTTCTTCTTCATCACAACTTCAAACTCTTTGCATAGCTCGTCGTTGGTGGAACCAAAAATAATATCATCGACATAGATCTGCACAATCAGCAAGTGGCCAGCTACTTCTTTTGTGAACAAGGTGCTATCTACTGTCCCTCTTGTGAACCCGTTGTCCAGCAAGTAGGTCGATAGCGTCTCATACCAGGCTCTCGGGGCCTGGTGAAGACCGTATAAAGCTTTATCCAGCAAATACACCTTGTCTTTGTTTAGTGGATCTGCAAACCCCGGTGGTTGCCCCACGTAAACTTCTTCTCGAATCTTGCCATACAGAAATGCCGATTTAACGTCGAGTTGATAGACTTTGAAATCTTTCCATGAAGCAAAAGCTAGAAAAATGCGGATTGCTTCAAGCCTTGCTACCGGCGCATAAACCTCTTCATAGTCTATACCCTCCTGCTGGCTGAAGCCCTGGACCACGAGACGTGCTTTGTTCCTAACCACGACTCCTCTATCATCACGTTTACATTTAAACACCCATTTTGTTTTTATCAGCTTCTGATTCTTCGGCAGATCGACCAGTCTCCAAACGCCCAGTTTTTCAAATTGTTGCAGCTCTTCCTGCATTGCATTAACCCAGCTGTCTTCAGTCAATGCTTCTTTGTAAGTCCTAGGCTCTATCTGCGAAATAAAACATTTGTATGAGACTTCTTTCTGCATATTAGCTATATCAGAATAAAAACATGAAAAAGCTTGATCTATCTGATGTCTTGTTTTGACACCACTCTGTAAATCGCCGATAATTTGTTCTGAAGGATGGTAAGACAGTGTCCGTGGCATAACAGTATCAGGCACCACAACTTCCAATTCCAGATTTGAAATGTCGAGATCAACAATTTGTTCAACAGCCTCCTCTGATATCTCATTTGGTTCCTCGTCAAAGGTAGGAGCGGGTTCCTCCTCTGAGTCGTCAGAAACGTCAAATGATGGAGCTGGTTCCTCTGGTTCCTCTGGCGGTATATGAACTGTTCCACTTGGTCCAGCTTCATCATCGTGAGTGCCCACGGTGGGCGTAGGAACATCTAGCGGTCTAGATTCTGGCTCGTGCAACTGACTTTGTTGATACAGGTACATAAGAGCAATTTCCTCCTCACTCGGCTTGGACGGCAGATGAAACGATTCCCAGAGTTTGTCGTAATCAAATAGGAATCTTTGTCCGGGAAGTTGTTGTGACGGTGTATGCTTCTGACAATCCACATGATGGACCTGAATCACCTTCCCCAGACACGGTACAAATACCCTCTTTAATGGGCTGGCGTATCCTACGAAAAATCCTTCATTTGCTTTCGCTCCGAATTTACCATCAGCATCGATGAACGTACACGGAGAGCCAAAAGGTTCCAAGAACTCAAGATTTGGCTTATAGCGATGCAACAACTCAAAACAAGTCTTTTTATATTTCTTCACAGTCAGAACTCTATTCAGAGTATAGCAAGCTGCTGACACTGCTTCACTCTAGAAGAAAATTGGAAGCTTTGAATCGGCCAACATAGTACGTGCAATCTCGATTAGGGTTCTATTCTTTCGCTCAGCCACTCCATTTTGTTGTGGAGTATATGGCGCACTGAATTCGTGAAGTATCCCCTTTTCATTGCAGAACTCGTACATTTTGTTGTTTTTGAACTCAGTTCCATTATCGCTTCGAATTCTTCTGATCGGCAGCTTGTACACCGTTTCCATCTTTTTGAACAAAACCATTAAAGCCTCAAACGTTTCATCCTTCTTTTCCAAACAAACGACCCATGAAAATCTTGTATAATCATCCGTAACCACCAAACAGTAAGAATCTCCACTGATGCTTTTGATGTTGACCGGCCCAAAGAGATCCATATGCAATCTCTCGAGAGGTAACCGGATTGTGTTGATCATCTTTAGCGGATGAGACTTCCTTACCTGTTTACCTTTCTTACATGCAACACAATCGTCAGATAAATGAAAATTTTTAACATTCACACCTTCTACCAAATCGTTGTGCACAAGAAAGTTCATTTTACGAATGTGTATATGACCCATCTTTCTGTGCCACATAACCGACTCTTTTTCAGTCGCTTTAGATTTTGTCACAAAGCATTGTTTTTGAGGAGTTGGTGGTGTTGCAGCGCTCATGTCTAAAATGTAAAGATCATTAACCCTAGGGGCGCGCAACAGAACCAACTCATCAGGGACTTTAAACCCTGGTTTTAAGACTAAACATTCTGTTTTTGTAAAGTGTACGCTAAAGTCTTTGTCGCAGATTTGCGAAATACTTAACAAATTGTTCGTCAGTTCAACAATATAATTCACTTTGTCAAACGATATGATGCCGTTCGTGAGCATTCCCTGACCAACAATCCTTCCACCTTGATTACCGGCAAATCCAACGTAACTTCCATTAATCGCTTTAACATCATACAACAGTGCTAAGGATCCCGTCATGTGTCGCGACGCTCCGCTGTCCATTATCCACCTTGATAGCACAGACTTGGGCAGCTCCTGCAATCAATACACAAACACATCAGTTAAACAATGATGCCCACGATTTTTTAACTTCCGACACTGTACCAAAAACTACATTGCATTTCTCACTCGTTTTAGGAAAGTTAAATGTGACATTTGGCTCAATTTCCTTTTTATCTTGTTTCACATTGCTATGAAGTTTGGGAAATTCCGACAAAAACTGATCAATTTCAGACTCAAAAACAATAACATCATCTTTCACAGACTGTGACTCATTTTTCAACACATTTTCCATCTTTTTAATTTCACCAGATGATTTAGATTTCGCAATCCATGATTGTTTTTCAAAAGTTTTTGCTTTAAGATAAAATTTTGAAGTCTTGGGGGACATAGAAGACTCGCCAATTTCGAAAATCGATTCTGGCTTATCCTCCGACTTCAACTTTTCACCTCGTTTGAGAATTCGAATCGGCGAAACCATCACTTGTTTATCTTTTGCAACGACCGGTGATTTTGGTCGAGGTTTTTGAATAGTCTGTTTTGGCACATATTTGTTTTTATCCTTAGGTTTTTCAACCTTCGGTTTCTCAACCACTTGTTTCTTAACCGTTTTTACCACAACCGGTTTTTCAATCACTTTCTTACACTGCTTTGCCATGTGGCCGACTTCATTGCAGCGATAGCATACACGTTTGTCATACTCGACAAATGTGCTACCAACAGTTTCTGCTTTCAGCTTTTGCGCTGCATTGAAATCGTCCACAGCCTTTTGACTAAAAATATACTCTTTTTCAGTCTCAGTGCTCGGACCACAAACAAATACATCATCAATTTTATCTTTTGGCTTTACCAACTTCTTAGTCATTTTCTTCTCAAAACCAAGGCCTTTATTTTTAAACTGATTTTTCTTGTTTTGGTTTTTACCCACCCCCTCTAACTTTTCTGAACTAGTAGGACGTGACGAACCAACTGACTTATTTAGTTTTGAAAAGAAATCATTTTTCTTTAACTCATTTACGCTTAGCTCAATCAGCTTAAACACTTTTTGAACATTCTCAAATTTAACATTCTGAAGTGGAAACTCGATGTTGGAGTAAAGTTTGTCAGATCCAACCATAGTGTAAGCCACCATGATTGAATCATCATCCACACTTTTATCCGTTTTCGTCAAATAACGATCTAAAAAGTTTCCGTCCTCCTCAGAATCACTACCGGACTCCACTGATTTTGCCTTCTCATATTTCTCACTATCAACGTCCAACACCTGATCAATAACATTTTTGATTACCTGGGATTCGTTGTCAGTGTCAGACGCAGTAAACGTGATATCAATGTTATCAGGTAAATCATTCTCAAGTGTTTTCAGTTTGATGTTTAATGCAACTTCCACCCCATCTGGATATATTTGTGTATAATGATTCCACATTGGGGGTGGAACACCGTTAAAGGCAGGTGACGCATGTGGTTGTTGTGGTACTATTTGCTCTAACACATATGATGACGCCACATAGCTCATCAGTTTCTGATCAATTCTATCATTTTCAATTTTAATCAACTCAAGCTCTTTTCTTAAAGATGCGATTGTGTCTAAATGAAAGTTTACTTCTCTTTGTTTGTCAAATAAGGTTGATTGTGCCAGCTTGGTTGCTTTATCGTTTTCAAGACTTTCTTTTTGGATCATTTTTACTGACCTAGACAATGTGTCGTATGCCTCTTTTAATTGCCCTAAGTCAAACTTCATCAGATCTGCATGTCGTTTCAGTTCCTGATACATGGTGTCTTTCTCAAGACACTCCGTGCATGGTTGTGAACAACGTTGGCACGGTGTATCAGAGACTAAAACTTTTTCTACTATAATCTCATTCTCACAAACAATTTTACCAACAGGATTTGACTCCAACTCAGACGACTTGACCATGTTGACTTCTAAGACTCCAGATTCCTCTCCTAGACCTGACACTTTATCAACTGACTCCTGAATGTCTGAATCTACCTCTTTTAATTTGCTCATCAGTGCTTTATCCGCAATCTCCTTTAGAGTTTCTTCAGTCATTTCCTTCGACACATCAATAATCTCCTCGACTTTTTCTTTCTCTGCTACGAATCTCGGACACGTTCCGGTTCTTGGATCTTCAAAATAATCTGCAAAAGAATCAAAGACGTTAGGAGGTAAAATTGATTTCATAGTATAGACAAATTCCTCCCGTCGAGATTGAAAACTAAGAACATCAGATACAAATTCCTCAGTTTTTGCAGAATCTTCCATAGAAACATCTTTAACGATCTCCAGAACCTCCTGATCAACAACTTTAATAACCTCTTCAACCACGATCTCAGGAACAGACTTAACAGCTTCAGTAACTGCTTTATCAACCACCTCAGAGCCAGACTCAACAATTTCAGTAACTTCTTCACCAACATTCTCAGTAACTACCTTCTCGAAAACCTCTGGTTCATCACCCGTCTTGGTAATCTCTACAACTTCAGCCATCATTGCTTGATCGTCCTTTCCTGGAATATACTTATCCCAACTAAAACCAGACGCAACCTTCTCATCATCTTGGTTTACGATCAACGCTTTTTCAGGTTTGTTCTCGATCTGAGGTCTCTGAACTGTAGGCTGTTGGTTCGGGCGATGATATATAGCTTGTCTATAATAATCATTGGTAAACAGATTCTGATGATTTTGCACCTCACGATTCGGACATTTACGCTTGAAATGACCTTTCTCTTTGCATTTAAAACATGTAACTTTGGTCTTATCGAACCCTAATTTCTGATCCGGACCCGACAAACTGTTTCTACCGGTGATTTCCATAAATCGTTGAGCTCTTCGAACTAAACTTGCCATACACCACTTAATATCTATCAATTCCAGTTCCTTCGGATCGATCTGATCGTAATCCTCTTTAGTCATATCGGGATTTCCGATCCTACCAGCGACCAACCCTTCATATGCTTCCAGAACTGAACCCAATAACGCGATGTGCTGCTTGGCTGCATTTTCGGAGATTTCATTTCCATTCTTGATGTTAATTGCAATGTTACATTGTACTCCTGACACAACTGTTTGTTGATTTGACCCAGTAGAGCTTTGAGGAGAATTTTGATCTGAGACTTTGACATTCGGCTCGTAGTTGGCAAATGGAGTCGATTGACTTGACTGATAGGCATTTGGAGCAACAGATGAAGTGTTGTCTGCACTAAAACCAGTTTGAATTTTCGGACTTTGAACATTCGATACTACAGGACTACTCTTGTAATACAAAGATACATCCTGTGGCATATTCGTTGCATTCATCTTCTTGACTTTCACCAATTCCAACTCATGAGCTTCAATTTTCTCTATGAACTCACTCAAGCTGTAATTCACGAAATCCGAACTGTTTTTCAACATCATCACGTACGTTCCCCATTCCTCCTAGGGAAGTGCATCGCACAATTTGTCTATCCACTCTTCATTTGTCTTCTCTATGTCCAACCTTCTCATCTCTAACACCAGGTGACAGTACCTCTCGATAAGCTGCTTTGTTGACTCACCCTTAATCCCTGCGAAGATATCAAACTCTTTCTTTAGCAATGCCATTTTACTTTTAATCATTGACGCTGCCTTTGAATTTTTTCTCTAATGCTTGCCATATTGACTGTGAGTTATTTTTGTGCTGTAGTAACACTAAAATATCTTCTTTTATGGCTTGTTGTAAGATGCTGATCATCTTTTTCTCGGCATTGAATTCGACCTGCTCGGCCTCTGTCAGACTGGCAATTGTCTTTTTTATATTCAACCCGTCTACTGGAGGAACATACTCTCTTTCGATCTTGATCCAACTCTCTAAGTGATTTGCCTGCACCCAATTTTTGAACATCTCAGACCATCCTGAATATTCATCCAAACTCATCAATTTTGGAGGCTTCTGCATCGTTCCAAGTTCGTTTTCTAAACTGACATTTTGCATGATACTTGCTTGGCTTTGAGTCGCAGCCACACCCGAAAACATGTTGTAGAAATCCTGACTTTCCATTTTCAGCTTTATCGGAAAAATCTTTCAAACAGTCTGAATAAGCGATCCAAAGAATGCACTAAGAGCGATCCAGATATGTTGCTGTCACACCCCGATTTCCACGTGTCACCGGTGGGCCCGGTGTGGGGTACAGTGACGTAGTTGGCATCGTCATAGACAATCAACACAATATAATAATGCACAGCGGAAGCAGAATAGATACATTTCAACTTTTAAATAAATTGCAATAATAAATATCACAGTAGTTGAAACGGATCCACAGGCGGATCAAATAAAATAAGATAAAAGTAGTTCAACAGATATTTGTCGTCCGAGCTTGCGAGACTATAGTGGACGCTCTTAGGAAACAGCCAGCCTATTTTCGTATAGTACCTGCACTTAACCTTTTGGGAAAAATACGTCAGTTTACACTGGTAAATACAAATCGACTGACTCATTTTGAAAATGATTGAAAATTGATTTAAATGCACGAGGCATAAATATTTTTATTAACTTGGGATAATTATATAATATAAACTTGTGAACGATTTACATGCACTCGTATCTTTGGTGGCCCGGGATCTGCTGTCCGGGCTAAGAATTAAATGACACACCACATTAAAGAGTTATACACGACGAGTGTACGCCTACACCCCGTGCTCTGGTCGTGGCCATCTCGTAAGATAATGCCAAGGATATCCGGGACACGGTCAATAACCCCCCAAAGCCTTTAAGTAAGACAAGACTGTTTAAACGAAGTCGCACAAGCTATTCAAGACTGTACACCCATAAGGCGCAGGACTTGTGCGCCCGATCAAGCGGTATTTTAAATACCGTACCCCAAGCCCGTATAGGGAAAATAAGTCAAAATGTATTTACCTGAGCAAGTATAAGTCACAAATGATAAGTGTTGGTAGCTTTTACCGGGCCTCCTAATCTGGAACAAAGGTTTATAATTAACCTATTAGATTCCTAACGGCCTTTTATTTAAGCTTAAGCTTTGACCGGTTAGTTTAAGGATGATACGGTTTACGCACGATTAAGCGAAAGACCGGATAGAATGTGATTAGACCCGACAAGTTTGAATACTTGTATAATATGGGTATACTAAATACATTCTGGATTTTGAAATAAAAATGATATCGTTTGACCCGTTTCGGTCAATTTACGCAAACTAGTTACGTAAACCGAATCGAACGCGAAAAGGGCGATACGGGTAGACCAATAATTCAAATGCAAGTTCCCTGAGATAATATGCTTAAAATATGATATTATATCAGTAAGTTATGTTCTATATTGCCCGGAATAATTTTAAACCCAATTTATGCCTTAGAAGGGCATTTTGGTTATTTAAAAGATAATAAAAGGGTAAAATTAGAAATCTGAGTTTCGGGTCTGGTTCATACAGTAAATATACTTAATATAACATATTATATCAGTAGGGTATGACCCATATACCAAATTTATCATTTAAAACCAAACTATGCACCGTAGGGGTATTTTAGTAATTTCACAAGGGCTAAAAGTGCCAAAACTGGAAATCTGAGATTATATACTTATACTTACTGTTATTATATGAAAATATGCTAAACACATCAGTAGGTATAGGTCTTATATGTTTAAAACAAGTATAACGCTTACTATGCGCTTAAAACGCTAAATATGCGATTTAAGGGCGTTTTCGGGTTTTCAAATTAAATCTGAGATTTTTATATTTCCAGAATACTTAAAATAATTTATTCATCATATAAAATCAGTAGAAAAAGGTTTCGGGTCAAAAGGATGTGTAAAACTCATTTTATGGCTAAAACGGTCAAAACCGACATAAGCCGAAATGACTAGACGATCTAGGATCCGTTCAGCCAAAAATTAATTAAAAATCATCAAAATTCCCAGAATATTATAATACATCAGTTGGTAAAAAGTTTTATACCAAAACGTGGCCAGAAATAGGTCATATGCGAAAACGGCCGTTTATGTAAATTTATAATATAGTTTTACGCTAATGGCCATAACTCACAATCTGGACCACCAACTGATCCGAAATTTTCGGTGCAAGTTTATATATTAAAAATAAAGATTTCTACTCTTTCACTTTTCCAAAAATCACGTTTTATATCAAAAAGGGCAAGATAGTCAACTTTATGCATAAATCGGAAACATGCATTCGAATAGGCTAAGCATAGACTTAATCAAAGAAAATTCCAGAAAGTTTAACTAAAATAAAAATAGTCAAAAATACTTTCCAATACAGATCTCGCACATGCATGTACGAATCCGAATCGATAGTCTACGAAATAATCGTTTTACAAGACTTTCGGTTCCAATCCGGGTTTACACTAAAGATCGTCGAGTTGATCGTGGTAAAATACATTCTTATATTCATAATAAAGCTTTCTATGAAGATCAAACAGATTGCATGTCATCTATATCATTATTCATGTCATTTTTCACAAAAATCGTTTCTGTTGACTTTTTAGAAATAGGTTTGACTCGACATTTAGCATGCATGTAGTGGGAATCAGAGAGTACCCTTTTGAGGGTTTATTTCCCACTTAAATACCAACATATAACAGGTTTCAATTCGAGAAATGACTGAAAGAAATCCGTTTAATCAGAAAGTCAAAGCTTATGAACAAATAGTTTGACTTTTAGCAATAATCACAACAAGAACGGATTAAAGATTGAATTGAAAGCTTACAAAGGTCCTATAGGTGTTTAGTGAACACTAGGATTCGACCTTGATGATCAGATTAACTCCAGAAAGCCTGCCTTGAAAGTTCTTGAGAGCTCTTGAGAGAAATGAGTTCTTGATCAATGCAAATGTCTAAGAAATGGCTTGGTAATCTGATTTAAAGCTGAAATTCGTGGGTTACTGTTTGCCTAGCCATGCATGGCACTTGATTGGAGCAAAAGGAGGCAAGAAACAACTGGATACCACTCAAAATCAGAGCCAAATAACCCAAATCCGCGACTTCTGTCGCTGGCAGCCCCACGCGGCCCGCTTGGGTCAGACCAGGCGGGTCGCCTGACCCCTGATCAGCAAAAGTTGATTTTATTTTGGCAGCTTTAGTCCCTGAACTTGCGTGCGATGTTTCGGCTGCTTAAATTGACCCGTAAACCCCCAAACTTGGTTTTTAAGAACCTTAGGACTTTTACCAACATGGTAATGCCCTCGGATAACTTTGCGCTCAACCGAAAAGCCCTGAAATTCGACGTTGACGCTTTTAGTCCCTTAAGTACGGTTTTGGCCATAACTTTCTCATACGTTGACGAAACTTCATGAAATTTTTACCACATATTCTAGTGAGTATATTTTAGCTTCTCAAAGCTTCGGGTCTGCCAAAAGTTCACTCAGAGGTATAAATTAAACATGTTGACACTTTTGGCCCCTATAGTTTTCAAAACTTCACTTTTGTGCAATTTCCGCGTCGTATGATCCATGAACCATCCGTTTAAGGTTATGAACATTATGTAGGGTTATCATAGAGTCTATTTATCCATTGTTGACACTTTGGACCCTTACGTTCCATAGTTTTCACTGGTTGTCACTTTTAGTCCCTCTAAAGTATGTTTTCACATAACGGAAAACCTTATGACACGTGTCAAGACATTATTGGACGAAATTTTTTCGAGGTGTTACAGTTGCACAAAGAGCGATCCAGAAAATTTGCTCAAAAAGCGATCCTAGAAACTGTCCAATGAGCGATCCACAGATGACGTATAAGCGGTTCAGAAGACTGTATTTCGAGCGATCCACAGGTGATACAAGAGCGGTTCAGAAGATTGTATTTCGAGCGATCCACGGGTGATACAAGAGCGGTTCAGAAGATTGCCAAATGAGCGGTTCAGAAAAGCGATCCAACACCTAAAACGGCCATTTGGAGCGATCCAGGACAAAAATTATGAGCGAACCAGCTAAAAATATACTTATGAGCGGTTCATAAAAGCGAGTCACAGATGACGTCAGAGCGGTCCAAACTTCACGAGTGTTTTTATGTCACTTTTAGGCCATATTTTGATCCGAAACTTTCAAGGGTTTGTTATTACTGTGTTTCACACCTACTGTCCAAATCTCAGTCTATTTCCACCGCTAAATCAGTCTAGATCTACAAAAGTCCGTGAAAACCACTTCGTATCTAGCAACTAACTCGCAACTGGCTCTGATACCAATTGTAGGATCAGTTTTGACCACACGAACGAGTCAATCAGAGCTAGTGCTTACTGAAAATGTGGCGGAAACACATTTTCAGCATGATACGATGATAAAACTGATAGAAAGGAGTAGAAAACAGAGAGATCTACACTTTAATCACTTTTACTTCACTTGATAACGATTGCCAAACGGTCAGCAGTTCGACGTACAGCACAAGACAACGTTACAAATGAAAGGAGCACAGGGGTATATATAGATGTCTGGAACCGCTCATGTGACATGTCCACATGAGCGATCCAGCTTGGGTCGCTTTTGTGGACAACTGTCACAAAAGCGGTCCAGCAACATAACTTTCATACAATTACACTTTTAACCCCTGAGCTATTACAAAATAACCTATCTAGACCATATACGTTAATCTAACTTCACAAAGACGCAGGCTTTAGACATTATGCACCAACAGTAACCAACTCAAGCTTTTGGCTCTTGAATGAATATTGGTGTTGTTTACATTCTATCATTGTTCTTGTGCTCAAATCTGATATCCAAGGTTCTCTATTGATTTATTTCATTGTTTGGATTCAATACAACACTTGTTGTATTCATTAATCCATTAGCTTCACCTTCATCGTTGATCATTCTTGACTTTTCATAACTCAAACACTTAATCAATAGGTGTTTTGGGTTAAAACAACCAACCACTGTGATCCGGATTGATTTTGGGATCTACAGTGCGGTTCTTGTGAATAGATTATGGGGTAAGATGTACGTTTAATAAAACAATGAATTTTGAAATTTGCTTAAGTAGGGATTTTGATAAATGAAAACGACTTAGATATAAAACTTGACCGTGTTGTATAATGAAGTCTCTTTTGAAAGAAAATTTTGGTAACGATCACCTAGGTAAGGGAATCACCCCTAACTTGTCGGTGAGGTCGTTTTAAGAAAAGGAGGAGTAGAGTTCATCGTCAAGGTAAGGAAATCACTCCTATCTCGATGACATGTCTCCATTTTGGTGTTACAAAGAATGTAAACAAAATTGAGTGACGTTTTGAAATCATGCATATGTATAAATGTATGAAAAGATCTAGTATGATGTGTGTGTGAGAAAAATGATCTCGAAAATAAATTTAAATTTGAAACGAGAGAATTGTTTCACATAAAAGCAATGATAGTAAAGCATAGGTTTGATTAAAACTTGGATTGTTCCCAAACAGAACTTTGACTAAACCAAAGTGGTCAGAAATTCCTTTGAATTTAAGAAACATGCTTTGGCCTAATAGGTGGAATACTCTTGCCGATATCTCGGTTAACGGTATTCACCCTTCCAGTTACTACATGTTCCAAATCAATCGAAAATTCAAGACTTGGCGGGATTTTTGAAAATCAAGGAGCGGAACTAATCGACAAGGTGCGGGTTTCACCGCTAACTTGACGATTTCGTGCCCTAAGTGTGGTTGGTACTCGTCGGGTCAAAATTTAATTTCAACACTTTGACGAGGGTCCACTAGAATTTGAAATGGAAATTCTACATCAAGGTGAGGATTTCACTCCTAGCTTGTTGGTGAATTTCGCGTAAAAGAATAAATGGATTGAGAGTCGTTCACCAAATTGTGGGTTTCACGCCTATTTTGGTGAAGTCGTCTCATCTGTGTATTGCGAGTGGTTTCGATTTTAGTATAAACGAGAAAAATGCCTTAGGAAGGCGTATGTTTGAAATATTAAAACAAGTGTAAGCACGTAAAGCATTTCAAGAAATTAACACATAGGAAACATTTTCAAGAAATTAACACATAAGAAACGTTTTCAAGAAATTAACACATAAGAAGCGTTTTAAGAACTTAACATATGAATCAAGTATGGTCGAGTTTGGTACTTAACTATAGACTAGGTCAAAAGCATGGCAATTTTCCTAATTCCCTATAGTTATGGCTCTGATACCAATCTGTCACACACCAACCGATGGCGGAAACATCGGAGTGAGATGAAGAAAATTGCTCATTACACATAACGCTATTTGTGACAATAATTAAATAATAGGTTTCATTTCATTTCTAAAAGTCAATTACAACAACTTGATGTACAATGTGTTGAATACAAGAATACAACAAGCAATTACAAATGGATACAACGAAATAAAGCTTAAGACGTCTATGTGTATCTAGGCATCATCACTACTTCAATTTCAAAGCGTCGTCATCCTCAACCTGTAACATGTTTAAAATAAAGTTCAATGCAAAAGAAAATGCGAGTATACAAGTTTTGATATATGTAGCATACGAAAGATAAGTTTTAAAATCATTCCACATGGCAAGGTATTGATAACAAGATAAACATCAAAATCGGCATGTGTTCGACTAATCAACCCAATGATGAAACGCAATAAGCTCATGACATAACCCAAAGTTTACAGGAGGTGCGTTAATCCTATAATGCTATATATGTCAAGGATAGACTCGTACGAAGTTAATGAAAAGTCTAACACAAGATGAAACTAACCCAAGTTTAAGGTATCAAGTAATCAAGTATGCAAGCATGTATACGGAATGTTTATGCATTACGAAATAAGTTTAAGTAGAAGTTAATAGATAACATGTTACACCCCCAAAAAGTAGCAAAAGGAAAAAGGGGTTCAAGTATACTCACAAAATTTGCTAAGTCTTCCGATTATCCATGTGTTGACGAGTGTACGGGATTAGGAGGATGGAACACAGAGGTCACCCTATATGGGCAAACGAAGGTGTATGAGTAATCAAATTTATGACGGAGGATTTTAGTTGGGAATTAGAGCTTATCTTGTTTGTATACATGTGTATATATATATATATATATATATATATATATTCAACATAGTAGTAAAAAATTACTATACATTTATATTTATTTTTAAAAAAAAATATTTGAATCCGATACATTTAGTTTTAAAATTTTAACGCATTTTGAATTATTGATTTTTACGAAAATCGGGCAGAGTTTCCTCTGTTTTTGGATGATCCCGACAACACAAGTTGTCGATATTATTTCCCAAAACTCAACAATTCATTAACAATGATTAAAATATGAAACAATCCGAAACAACACATTATAAAATTAATATAAATATATATATATATATATATATATATATATATATATATATATATATATATATATACTTCTAGTATGATTACAAGTTATAAAAAGTTTGGTTCGCGTAAAATTTAACATCAACATAAATAATATAATGAACGACGACTAAAATAACATTAATCATGAATAACATTAGAGTCGGTTCTACGATTTAAAATAACGTTAACATAGATAATATAATGAATTTCACGACGTTAGAATTTTACCGAGTCTCGTGCCGAAGAGTTGACTGTGTCCGACTGAGTTGACCAGCAGTTGACCGAGTCGAAACTGAACCGAGCTAACCTGTTGACAGAACCGGAACCAAGACTCGACTTGAAACTGAAACCCGACATGTAACTATACTGAATCGGGTTAAAACGAATCTGAAAGCAAATTCAAAAGAGAATCCAACTTGAATTAAAACTGGAACTTAACCGAATAATACTCGAAATGAACCGAACTGAAACCTGAAACTGACCCATTGGTCTGACCGGAGTGAACTCGAAACAAAACTGACCCAAAATCTGAATCGGAGCAAACCCGAACATAACTGAAAGCCAAACCAAACCAGACGACCTGAACCACGCCGCCGTAGACGACGCCGGAGCTGCCATTCTCCTATACCGTCGTCGCCGCACGCCACCACACGATGGTGGTGGGGGTCGTTTCAATTGGAGAGGGTAAACAGGTGGGGGTATGTAACAAGATAAGGGGGTGTTTGTCGGACCAATCACGGCGCCGGAGATGTTCCGGTGGCCGGATGGTCGAGAGGGAGAGGATAGGAGGTAGCAGGTGAGTGTGTTGTGATTCTTTAGTTTGAAGAAGAAGAGGATTTGTGTGTGGATGAGGTTTGCAGTAAATAAAAGAAATAGTGGGGTTAAGGGGGTATGCGGCTGTAGTAAAGTATTTTAGGGTTGAGAGGTGACATAGGGTTTAATCCTAACTAGTAATCTTACAAAATACAAAGGCGTCTCCATAACAATACTCAACAAAAAAAAACTATTCAAATTATCCATAATCTTTTTATATTATATACCCAGTAATTGAAAAATGTGACATGTTAGTTATTTTTGCAAATTTTGTATTTTTAAAACTTAAACTATTATTGTAATAACTAAATTAATATTCTTCTTTTTCTAAGTTTGTTTGAATTATTATTATTATTATTATTATTATTATTATTATTATTATTATTATTATTATTATTATTATTATTATTATTATTATCCTAATACACACAAATATAATGTATGTGTTGTTATGTAATAACTGATAAGTTTAGTAAATTTTGATTTATGATACCAGTGTCTAGTTAAAAGTTTCACTACTTATTTTGTTCAACAAAGAAAAAACAAGATAGAGATGTTTTAAGAAATGGTTGTGATGGTTGTTGGTTAATTTGAAATAAAAGAAATGAATTTTATAAAGTTGATTAGAAACTTATAAATATCATGCTTTACGGTTTCTAAGCTTAAATATTTATAAATTGCAAATAATCATAAGTTTATTTTTGAAAGGAATAAAAATAATCATTATAAATGGTTTTATCAAATAAAAAGTATTATATTTTTTTATAATATCCTAAATAGAATAAATTTGTATAATAGTTTGTTATAGTTAGATATGTGTATATATATACGACAATTCTTGATCGACATGGTTATAGAAAAATAAAACTTGAAAATTTCAAAACGGGGCCCATTTTGTCGGATGTTACACGGCCCATCTTTTTTCTTTACTAACACCACAGGAGATGCAAAAGGATTGGAACTACCCCGTATAACCCCCGTATCGAACAGTTCTTTGGTCATCTTTTCAATTACATCCTTTTGGGCAGCCTGATATCTATATGGCTTTTGATTAATAACCATAGACTCATCTTGAGAATGATTCTATGGTCATATGCTCTGGAAGGTGGTAAACTGTTAGGAGTAGCAAAAACATCCTCATATTCTTGTAATAAAGCTTGAATAGTGTCGCAACCCCCGTCCCTTTATACAATTACAGGAACGGGCTGCCGCGGCCAGTTTTGGTGGTATCTTGTTTTTATATTATTTGGCAGCGGAAATTACATCAGGACCGTAGTTAGGAAATATTTTATTAGAGTAAAATACCACACTTTCATAATATTAAACACATGGGATAAAACCCAAGTTTTTAGTACATACTTTTTCATAGGAATAAATCCTATTTTTATTTAATAAAAACATCTATTTTATTTTAGGTAACTTTATTGTCACTTTTCCAAGCCTTCAGTACTGTCCAGCTGGCTTCTATTTGACTTTCACATTTTGTTACCTGAAACGTGTTTAAAAACATTTTGTTAGTGGGAAATACTGGTGAGTGAATCCCAGTTCAATCAAGTTTAAATAAAACCATTGTACAGTATTGAGGGCGGTCTCACAATTACATTTGTTTCCAAGTCATACCAATTACCACCCACGGTACTGTCAAACCCGACTTGTGGAAATGTTACCCCTCGCAAGGCAGTAACAAATTTTGTATACAAAACCCCAACATACCGACGATGATTGTATCCTTACAAATAGTTAATAACTGTTTAATATATAATTAATTAAGTGAGGTTTTGTAAAAACAGTTTGCAAAAAGGAGATTACTCACATTGCTGTCTTAGATTTTCTGTAAGGGTTCCCTGGGAATTATCTATAAATTACACAAATGCACACGTGTTAGTATAATAACCCATTTTAACATTAGTAATACCCTCCCCGAGACGGCATTCCAACGACTACGTCGGGGAGAACCACGACAGCCGTTACGGAACAATTAGATCAATCGGGCAGAGTATCTAATACGTATCCAGGGGTTATGATACTTACAACGGGGCAGAATCTCGTTATATAGGGGGTATTAGACCCGAGTATAGAGTATACTACGTGAAATTTAGAGAAAGAAAGAAAGATTTGAGCGAATTCGACTGAAGGCCCGAGCTCCAGCTTTATAAGCTTTATAGGGGCTGAGTTCGGGTTCCTCGCGGCCCGCGTAAAGTGAGACCAAGGCCTATGCGGCCCGCGTAGTAGGTGGCCTAGGCTGTAGCTGATCCGGGTCACGGGTATAGGTCCAACACGCGTCGCCACGTGTCAACACCGGGTGTCGTCCCGCCTTGGAGCTGTCGCGCCCCGCGTAAAACGTAGCCGTGGGCTACGCGGCCCGCGACAAGCTTAATTTTCTTGTTTTTATTTTATTTTAAATGCTAGATCACATTTTGGGCTCGGTTTTCACATACGGGGTGTATTTTAAGACATATTAGGATATTTTTAAAATATATTGGGGTGTCGAAAAATATTTCGAGGGTGTCGGTTTAATTTAAGGTTGTTATATCCTCCTCACCTTATTTTAGAGCTCGTCCTCGAGGTCTACTGGAATAGGTGTGGATATTTCCTTTGCATTTCTTATTCGAGCTCCCATGTGTATTCTGGTCCTCTTTTGGAGTCCCACTTTACTTTGACCAGAACTAATCTCTTATGTTTAAGGTTCTTGACTTTCCTGTCTTCAATTTGTAGAGGCCTTTCTACAAATTTGAGTTGTTCATTTACCTCTATGTCCTTAAGAGGTACCATCAGTGATTTATCAGCTAAGCATTTCTTGAGATTAGATACATGAAATACATCATGTATTCCTGCCATTTCCTCTGGCAGTTGTAGCTGATAAGCTACAGGTCCTATTCTTCTAATAATCTCAAAAGGTTCAACATACCTGGGACTTAGCTTCCCTCTTTTGATGAATCTTACTACTCCTTTCCAAAGAGAGACTTTCAACAATACTTTATCTCCTACTTGAAATTCCAATGGTTTGCGTCGGTTATCAGCATAGCTCTTCTGTCGATCACGTGCTGCTTTCAGTCGTTCCTTGACTTGAATGATCTTGTCGGTTGTTTCCTGCACTATCTCAGGTCCAGACAGTTGCTTTTCCCCAATTTCTGCCCAACAGACTGGGGTTCGGCACTTTCGTCCATAAAGTGCTTCGAATGGTGCAGCATTGATACTTGTGTGATAACTGTTATTATAAGAAAATTCTATTAATGGTAAATGATCGTCCCAACTACCTCCGAAATCAATTACACAAGCTCTAAGCATGTCCTCCATTGTCTGAATTGTCCTTTCGCTTTGTCCGTCTGTTTGAGGATGATAAGCTGTGCTTAGATTCAACTTGGTTCCCATTGTTTTTTGGAAACTTGCCCAAAAATGAGAGGTAAAACGGCTATCCCTATCAGAATCAATTGATAAAGGAATTCCATGTAATGAAACGATTTCATTTACATACAATTTGGCTAATTGTTCCATACTGAAAGTTTCCTTCAATAGTAGGAAATGAGCTGATTTAGTTAGCCTGTCTACAATCACCCAGATTGTATCATTACCTTTTCTTGTTTTGGGTAATTTGGTAACAAAATCCATTGTTATCAATTCCCATTTCCACACTGGCATCTCTAACTGTTGTAACAAACCTGAGGGTTTTTGATGTTCAGCTTTGACTTATGAACAAGTTAAACACTTAGAAACGTAAGCTGCTATATCCTTTTTCATTCCTATCCACCAGAAATTCTTTCTTAAATCCTGATACATTTTATCACTTCCAGGATGCATTGTATACTTAGATTTATGGGCTTCTTCTAATATACGGTGGCATAGGTTTCCTAATTTAGGTATCCATATTCTTTTCTTATGGAATCTCCAAATTCCATCTGTTCCTTGTTCTAATTCCTTAATCATTCCTTTTAATTTTTCAGTATACTCCTTGATTACTGATTCTTGTGCTTTTCTAATCTGTTCATTTAAATCTACTTGTAGATTTAATTTAAGAGAACGTACCCTTTTTGGCTTTTCGTGATATTTTTGGCTTAAAGCATCAACCACTACATTGGCTTTCCCTGCATGATACTGGATATTACAATCATAATCACTAAGTATCTCCATCTAGCGTCTTTGTCTCATATTTAGCTCTTTTTGCCCAAAAACATACCTTAAACTCTTATGATCTGTGAATATGGTAAACTTACTACCATAAAGGTAATGTCTCCAAATTTTAAGGGCAAAAATTATAGCTCCTAATTCCAAATCATGGGTTGAATAATTTTCTTCATGATTCTTAAGTTGTCTAGACGCGTAAGCTACAACCTTTTAACGTTGCATTAATACACATCCATAACCTAATTTAGAAGCGTCGCAATAGACTACAAAGTATTCAGTTCCTTCTGGTAACGCTAGTATGGGTGCATGGGTTAGTCTTTGCTTAAGGATTCTAAAGGCTTCTTCCTTTTTTGGTCCCCATTCAAACTTAACAGATTTACAGGTTAGCTTGGTTAAGGGAATGGCTATTCTAGAAAAATCTCAAATAAATCTTTTATAATAACTGGCCAATCCTAATAAACTTCTAACCTCGGTTGGTGATTCAGGGGTTTTCCATTTGGTAATTGCCTCGATTTTTGTGGGATCCACATGAATTCCTTCATGGTTAACTAAGTGTCCAAGAAACTGTACCTGCTCTAACCAAAACTCGCACTTTGAAAACTTAGCGTAAAGCTTTTCCTTTCTTAATAGACTTAAAAGTGTGTGCAAATGCTTTGCATGATCCTCTTTACTTTTAGAATAGATGAGAATATCATCATTAAAAACAATTATGAATTTATCCAAATATGGCTTACATATTCGGTTCATCATGTCCATAAATGCATCATGTCCATAAATGCAGCTGGGGCATTGGTTAAACCAAATGGCATGACAGTAAATTCATAATGGTCGTACCTTGTTATGAATGCGGTTTTAGGAATGTCCTCTTCCTGTACCTTTAATTGATGATATCCTGATCTTAAATCGATTTTAGAGAAAAATCGAGCTCCTTGAAGTTGATCGAACAGATCATCGATCCTTGATAATGGGTACCGATTCTTAATCGTGACCTTGTTCAATTCACGGTAGTCAATGCACATACGCATTGATCTGTCCTTCTTTTTAACGAATAAAATCGGTGATCCCCATGGTGATGAGCTTGGCTGTATGAATCCTTTCTACAATAATTCGTCTAATTGTTTCTTCAGTTCCTGCATTTCTGCTGGCACCAAACGGTAAGGTGCTTTGGCAATTGGTGTCGTTCCTGGTAGCAGATGGATTCTAAATTCAACTTCTCTGTCTGGTGGTAGCCCTGGAATTCTTCTAGAAATATATCTGAAAACTGAGACACTACTGGAATGTCTTTCAGTTCTTTTCCTTTAGTGTTAGTGATTATGGAAATCAAATACACTAACGACCCTTTTCTTATACAACTTGCAGTTTTCATCACAGAGATGAATTTAGTGGATTTAGATGGCTTATCTCCTTTAATTGTGATCTTTTCACCTCTTGGTGAATTTACTTGAATTGACTTTTGATCACATAAAATACTGGCTTTATTGGCTATTAACCAATCCATTCCTAGTACAATATCAAATCCTGCCAAATTCATTGGGTAAAGGTTTGCAATAAACTTTTGATTTAAAATTTCTATTCTTGCTCCCTGCAAGATTTCAAAATTCCTAACGGTTTCTCCATTTGCTGTCTCTACTAGACATTCTTGTGGGAGTTTAGTTAATGATTGATTTAGAAGTTTGCAAAACAAAGTATTGATAAAACTTTGGTTCACACCAAAGTCAAATAATACTTTAGCAAAAACATCATTAACTAAAAACGTACCGGCTATCACGTCCGGAATCATCTTGGCTTCATCTGCAGTTAGAACAAATGCTCTAGCATTCTTAGTGTTCTTGTTGTTCGCAGTTGGAGCCAATTTCAGACAATTTGGCTTGATGTGGCCTTTTTCTCCACAGTGGAAGCATAGTCCGTTACTAGATTTCCTCCTGCAATCTTCTTCCTTGTGCCCTGGTGCCTTGTAGAAATTGCAGTGAGTGGAGCATTTTCCTAAGTGCTTCTTCTTACAAGCTTTGCAGTACAGTGCAGAGGTAGAACCTAAGTTCCTACAGTTGGAATTTCTAGAACGGAATTCTTGAGTAAACCTTTGGGCTAGGTTTCTGGTGTGCACAAAATGCAACATATAAATTACATCAATTGTGGCATAAAACTAACCCTTTTTTAGTACTAATGTTGGAAAAAGTGTGCTTTTGTCTTCCTTTCGAATTTTCAGGATTAAATGAGCTCAAATAAACAAAAGAAGCAAAAAGGCAGCTAAATCTAACATAAATACAAGAAAATGAACAAACGTGGCATGCCCGGCCTCCCGACAGCATCTTCCCAAGCAAAACAAGGAAACAGAGGGCTGAACACGCCCCGTGCTCAATGAGCACGGGGGCGTGCCCAAGTGTCAGCAAAAAAGACAAAGTTGTAGAAGCTTCCATCGCCCACCACGGGGCCGTGCTCAGCGGACACGGGGCCGTGGTCAACTATAAGATTCGCAGAATCCAGGCAAATCTTGATAGTACAGGTATGCTTCTGCACACGGGGTCGTGCTCAGCGGACACGGGGGCGTGGTCAACTAATGCAGACAAACTGCATTTAATGAAGAAAGAGAGGAGGATGGACACGGGGTCGTGCCCAAGCTTCTGTTCAGCCTATAAATAGGAGTGCTTGGAGCTCTTGCAACTCATCCCTTGGCACACCACCTCTCTCACACTTCACCCACCACCCACCACCATCACAACACCATCATCCACCACCATCATCCATTGTCCATCATAGAGTGTGTGAGTTGTCTCGGAATCCAAGATTGATCGTAAGAGTTCTTGACAATCAAAGGCCATGTTTGCCTAAGTCTCTTACATCACTCGGTGAAGACAAGTGTTTAGTGTAATACTTTTTATTTTTAATCTTTTGCACTTTTTAATTGGTTATGTATTAATGACTTTAATTACTAGTTTCTTATGTTGAAGGTGATTCTTCCTTATCGTTTGTCCGTGGTGTCTTGGCATTATTTTACTGTCTATATAAAATAAAAGATTTTCACCATTCATATCTCCACGGTCTATATGGAGGTATGTTGGCTACCTGGTCGGGGGTTAAGGGAACGGTTTGGTAAGAGTCTTGCCATTGTTCAGTGTATAGATCCTGCAAAGGACCTGGGCCAAATTTAGTAGGACCTCCTTCAATACCCAACGGTATTGGATGGCGGGGGTCCAAACTCTTTGACCCCCTCATAAGTTAAACTACTATTAAAGCTTTAAAACGGCTACTTAGGACTGTATCCTTGCTGACTCAGACTACTTAGCCGAGGGTAACGCCGCCTTCAAAAGAGGGGCCTACCACATTATGCATTAATAACTTAATTAATTATCTTTCAATAATCCGACCCTTTTAGGATTGTATCCTTGCTGACTCAAACTACTGGGTTGAGGGTAACGTACCTTCAAAAGAGGGGCCTACTACAATAACTAAGATAATCTCTTAAGCAAGTGCAAAAGTGCGGAAATAATCAAAGGTTACACTACACACGAGTCGGATCCAAGTGATTCATCTTGTCTATCTGTTTTTATTTTTATTTTACTTTTCAGCATTTTAGTTAGTTTTATTTTTCTAGTTTAAAAACCTTTTTCTAACTTTTTTGATTTGATTAGACGTTGAGGATAAACCGGTACTAAAAGCTCTTATGTCCTTGGACGACCTCGGTATCTAACCAACACTATACTACGTCCACGATGGGTGCACTTGCCGATATGTGTGTTTAGTGTTAGTAAATATCGTGTTTTATAAATTTAAAACTTGGCTAAAAAAGTGTAAAAAGGACTTAAAATATACACCTAAAATATAACACACTTCACGCACATCAAGTTTTTGGCGACGTTGCCGAGGACACAAGGATTTTAAGAAAGCTTAAAATCGACGGCCTAATCAGTTTTTCAAAAACCTTTTCAAAACGCGCGCACATTTTTCTGCATTTTAGTTTAGTTTGCATTTACAGTAGCCTGAACACAGGGACGTGTTCATTGAACACGGGGCCGTGCTGCATATTTTTTGATAAAACACCCAGATACAGAGTCTGAACACAGGGCCGTGCTCACTAAACATGCCCCCGTGCTCAACGAAACCAGTAACTTTAATTAAAACGCCCAGATACAGATACTGAACACGGGCCGTGTCCAGCCTCTATTTTCGTCTTTATGTTTTCTGGTCCCGAGACTCTGTTGTGGTCTGTTGAGTGATTCTTATGGATCAATACTCAGGAGGCTACAACTACACCTATGAGGAGGATGATTATAGGAGAGACTATGCACTAATTGTGGTAACCCGCACTCGGTTCAATATTACAACTCATCTCAACCATCCACTTCATACAACTATTATGAGGAGCCCAGGTACGAGCCATCGACTTCATACACATCCTATGAAGACCAAAGGTATGAACCTTCTCCCTCATACTCATATTTTGATGAACCAAGGTATGAGCCTTCATACTCATACTTTGAGGAATCAAGATATGAGCCACCACCTTCATATTCTTACTATGAGGAACCATGGCGTGAACAATCCACCTCATATGAGTACTATGAAGAACAAAATTACGACCCTTATCCATCATATACTTACAATGAAGAACAATGGTATGAACCATCTACTTCATATGAGTACTATGAGGAACCAAGGATCGAACAACCGGATTCAAGCTTTGAGGATCCCGATCCTTTCTCTATCACCGAAGTGACCGATAGGATATTAGAACACATTAAAACTATTGAACGTTATATAAAAGAGTCTCGTGCAAGGGAAGAGGAGTCCCGCGCAAGAGAAGAGTTAACTTGTAATAATAACGCAAAAATAGTTGAAAGTGTAAAAATGGAAAAACAAATAAGTGAAGAACTTACACATGAGTTAAACAACGAAAAAGGTGAGTCCGACAACGTTAAAATTCAAGAAGAGTCTAATTTTGAATAAATTAATCTCTTGTCACCTTCTTTTGAAAATCATTGTTTAGTACCCACCCATGCTAAGTTTTTAAAAGAATTAAACACTGACACTAAAATTGACGAAACGGTAAGTGTTAAGTTAACTAATGATCAAACTTCGCTAATAAAAGAAGACCCATTTGAAATTAACATTACACTGGTTCCATCTTTCTTTCAAAATTCATTTATTAGTAACGTCACAATTGATAAAGATCTTTGTGTTAACATAATGCCTAATTACATTTTCGAAAAATTAAGTATTAGTGATTTTTCTCCACTTCAAATACCCGTTTTTCTATCCAATCGGAAAACAACTAAATCAATCGGTATAGTTGAGGATGTCTTGGTTCAAACAAATCAATGGTAATCCCAACCGACTTTGTCATCCTTGATGACGCCCCTCTAGTGTTGGGACGACCTTTTGTAAAAACTCATGAAGCTTTGAAAAACCGGAAATACAACAACCTACCTCTTCAATTAGGGGCATTCAAAAGGAGCATAGATCTTGAGCGCTCAATGAAATATCCTTTTGGCAATAATGACCCCCTAATTGAAGATGAAGATGAGCCACCCGATACAAGTGAAAAGATTGACCACTTTGTTGAAAAAGAGGTCGCCATAGAACAAACTTTTAAGGTTCTTGATCAAAATGAGCAACCAAATAAGGAGTCTCCTAAAGACCCACCTCTTGAGCTCAAAGAACTTCCAAAAGGTTTAGAATATGCTTTTCTAGACAAAGATGGTAAATCACCTGTAATTATTTCGTCTAAATTAAGTAGTAAAGAAAAAGAAAAATTAATTAAACTTTTGAAAAAACATAAAAATGCGATCGCTTGGAAGCTTGTAGATATTAAAGGAATAAGTCCTTTCATGTGCACGCACAAAATTTTAATGAATGATGACTATAAATCGGTAATACAACCACAACGTAGAGTAAATCCAAATTTGCAAGAAGTGGTTAAAAATGAAGTCATCAAATTACTTGACGTTGGACTTATCTACCCTATCTCCGATATTCCTTGGGTAAGCCCCGTCCAAGTAGTTCCAAAGAAGGGAGGTATGACGGTAATAATTAATGAAAAGAATGAATTAATACCACCGAACCGTCACAGGATGGAGAGTATGTATAGACTATAGACGATTAAATGAAGCAACAAGGAAAGATCACTTTCCTTTGCCCTTCATTGATCAAATGTTAGAAAGATTATCCGGTCATAAATTTTATTGTTTCTTGGATGGTTTTTCAGGTTACTTTCAAATCCCGATAATACCCGAAGACCAAGAAAAGACAACTTTCACATGTCCCTATGGAACTTTTGCTTATCGACGCATGCCATTTGGTCTATGTAATGCCCCCGCAACATTCCAACGTTGCATGGTGGCCATCTTCCATGACATGATAGAAAAAACGATGGAAGTCTTCATGGACGACTTTTCTATCTTTGGAGATTCATACGACCAATGCCTCGATAACCTTGAACGAATGCTATCCCGATGTGAGGAAAGTAACCTCGCCCTTAATTGGGAAAAATGCCATTTCATGGTAACGGAGGGAATAGTACTCGGTCACAAGATCTCAAGCGAAGGAATGGAAGTTGATCGAGCAAAAATACACACTATTTCTCGATTACCTCCACCATCCTCCATTAGAGCAATCAGAAGTTTCTTAGGGCATGCCGGATTTTATAGGCGATTTATCAAAGACTTTTCTAAAATTTCAAGACCTCTAATGAAATTACTTGAAAAGGATGCCCCTTTCATCTTTGACAAGGATTGCAATCAAGCATTTCTTACACTTAAGGAAATGCTAGTCAATGCACCTATCATGATACCGCCTGATTGGAGATTACCTTTCGAAATCATGTGTGATGCAAGTGACTTTGCAGTTGGAGCAGTCTTGGGAGAAAGAAAAGAAAAGCATTTTCACCCAATTTATTATGCTAGTAAAACACTTAACGATGCACAAGAGAATTATACAACAACTGAAAAAGAATTACTAGCTGTGGTATTTGCTTTTGATAAATTTCGTTCTTATCTTGTTCTTTCTAAAACAATAGTCTATACAAATCATGCAGCCATTCGATACCTTTTCAAGAAACAGGACGCAAAACCCCGTTTGATTAGGTGGATTTTACTCCTCCAAGAATTTGATATTGAGATCAAAGACAAAAGAGGAGCAGAAAACACCACATCAGATCATCTTTCACGCTTAGAAGACCCAGCTTTGGAGGCAACTAGGGACGAGCAAATCAACGAAAAATTTCCAACGGAGTCCTTAGAAATGGTGGAATACAAGGAAGAACCATGGTATGCCGACTACGCTAACTATTTAGCTAGCGGAATAGTCGCCAAAGGATGGGCACATCACCAAAGAAAGAAATTCTTTGCTGATGTAAAGCATTACTTTTGGGAAGATTATTATCTTTTCAAAATGTGTGCCGACCAACTCATCCGAAGGTGCGTACATGGTAGTGAAGCAAGAAGAATTCTCTGCCATTGTCATGAAGGTCCATACGGAGGACATCATGGTGCCGCTAGTACCGTACGAAAGGTATTTGATTTAGGATTTTATTGGCCAACCATTTACAAAGACACGCAAAGTCTTGTCAAGACATGTGATGCTTGCCAACGATCAGGTAATATTTCTTCCAAAAACGAAATGCCACAAAATGGCATTCTTGTTTGTGAAATTTTTGATGTGTGGGGACTCGATTTCATGGGACCTTTCCCACCGTCGAAAGGAAACAAATATATACTTGTGGCAGTAGATTACTTGTCTAAATGGGCCGAGGCCGAGGCACTTCGAACAAATGATGGAAGAGTTGTGGTAAGATTTCTGAAAAAATTATTCTCTCGTTTTGGAACACCTAAAGTATTAATAAGTGATAGAGGTACCCATTTTTGTAATCATCAACTTGAAAAAATCTTAACAAGATATGGGGTCTATCACCGGGTCTCAACAGCATATCACCCTCAGACAAACGGACAAGCAGAAGTGACTAATAGAGGTTTAAAACGAATACTTGAAAAAAACGTAGGATTAAATAAAAAGGAATGGGCCGATAAATTAGATGATGCTTTATGGGCTTTTCGAACTGCTTATAAAACAACGATAAGCACAACCCCAGATAAGCTCGTCTATGGAAAAAGTTGTCACTTGCCGGTAGAAATAGCTCACATGGCCTACTGGGCAATAAAAAATGTAAACTTAGATCTAGAATTTGCCGGTAAAAATCGATTCTGTCAAATAAATGAATTAGACGAATTAAGGAATTATGCATACTCTAACTCCGAAATTTATAAGGAAAGAATGAAAAATTTGCATGACAAACACATTAAGCCTAATGAATTTCGAGTAGGAGATCAAGTTCTTTTGATTAATTCACGACTTTGATTATTTCTGGGTAAACTAAAATCTAGGTGGTCAGGACCTTTTTCCATCACCCATATTTTTCCTCACGGTGCAGTATAAATTAAATCTCGGAATGGAATTCCATTCAAAGTGAATGGCCAACGGCTGAAACTCTATCAAGGATTCATTGAGGATGAGGAGGAAGAAATCTCGCTTCAAAGGGTCAACGAGTAAAAGCATCAACATCATACCTGGTAAGTTACGAACAATCGGATGAACATCGAAACTGGTAAGTCTTCTAACCGAGTTTTGGGAAAACAGGGCACTCACACGAGCACTTAAAAAAAAATATTTAAAACATTGCTCGGCACGGGGCCGTGTCCGCTAAACACGGGGCCGTGTCCGCGCAACTGTCAGGATAAAACCCCTTTTCAAAACAGTTTCTTCATTTCAACACGCCCCGTTTCCCCACAAAACGCTCTGGTCCGGGCGATTTTCTGCAGAAATTCGACGTCCCCTCTCGTTCTAACAACATCAAGGTATGATTCTATCACCATTAGTAGTTAAATTAGTTACTTGCATGTAGTTAAAACCTCAAAAATTTGGGGAAAATCTAGGGTTCTTGAAGTTCATCCGGATCGAACCTCAAATTTTTGCATAAATCTGTTAGCATTAGTTTAGATTAGTGCTATGGGAAGTAAATCCACTTGTATTGTTCATAGATTTGCCCAATTTCTCACGAAAAACCCAAACCCTTGTTTTTGAACCGAAAAAAGATAAAATTGAAGGGGTAAACAGTTTGTTTTGGGAAAAACGGCACTTGGGGTTTCATTTTCAGGGGAAACCGCACATACTTGACCAAAAATTTTCAAGTTTTCGGGACCGGGTCGAAAAATGGAAATTTTGAGTAACAGACGCCTGGACACGGGGTCGTGCCCGCTGAGCACGGGGCCGTGTCCAGCCCACTATTTTCAGTTTTCTCCGAAAATTTCACCGTTTCGTGCTAACATTTTGGTGTATTCTTTCAGATGTCGAAGAAGTTCACAAGGTTCAACGCCAATGAGCTCGATGCTAGAGCGAGATACGAAGTACTTCAAACAAGACCGGAAGAATACCCGAGACAAGCATGTATGGACCTGTTAGCACTGGTAAACCAACTTGACCGGTTCAACAACCTCGTTACCGGCCCTCTAAGGATTGCTCTAACCACTCGACTTCGATCAGTCCACGAGTGCACTATGGAGTTCTATAGCACTTTCACGTTCAATTCAAGAAGCAACCCTTTCGACAATAATGGGGTGCAATTCAGATGTGGTGGAACTCGGTACTCGGTACTCGATTTCAATGGCACAGTTTGGGTCAATAGTTGGGCTATTTACGGAGGAAGATTCAGGTAATGAGGAGAACACCGGAGGGGTGCGAGATTTGGATGAGAACGAACGCCAAGTCGCGTGGGCTCAGATTGGTGAAGGGCACTACAACCCAAGCAGCAGGAGGAGTACTAAGTTGAGGGACCCACTCTACCGATACATCCATAGGGTCCTCGGTTACTCTCTTAGCCAAAGGCATGATAGTGGTGGCGTTGTTGGGTTGAGAGATTTGATAGTCCTTCACTGCATTCATACCTGAAGACCCCTCGATGTTCCTTATCTCCTGCTCCGAAACATGCATTGGAACCGGCTTGCTACTGCACCAACCCCTATCTTCTTCGGGGGATGGATATACCATCTCTTCAAGCACTTTGTGAACATACCTAGGTCTTTCGAAAGGAGCCCATGGTCGGGAAGAGTGGATGTACACATCTGCCGCTCCATGAACCTAATCTATGAGGCGGAAGACGGGTCGGTTAGCTTCCAGAGGATGCGGGGGCATGCATGGAACCCGCAAGAGGCACTAGTCCTTCACGCTCCACAATTTCAACAACCTCCTCATTACCAGTACCAGCCTCACGGTGATCCTGGCCAATCCTCCTCACAAGGAGGTGGTTTTCCTAACTTTCAAAGTTTATATGATCTATTGAAGGAAAACCTTATGTGCACCAGGAACACCTACAACCTCGCCAACAACACATACAACCGGGTCGGAGCCATTGAAAGAAACATCTCCGATATCCAAGATGACATCGGGAACATCCGGGAGTACATGGCGGGGCATGGAGGAGGAGGTGATGACGATGATGAAGACATGGACTAGGCGGGTGGAGTAGGAGCAGGAGCAGATGGTTGGTAATCCCACAGGTTAACCCCTCTTTTCTATCGAACAATTTCCGGCCTGTGTGCCGAGTGTTGAACAATTTACTTTCCCTCTAACTATTTTTATTTTCTGCTTTTGTTTTTATTTTTAACTTTGTGGTTTGGATGTTGAACTTGGTAATCTAGGATGTTTGCTATTGTTTGGTGTGGTGTTTATTGATAAAACAGGTACATACGAGGCTTAGAGTACTAAACATTAGTACTACTAAAGCCGAGACGGGAAAACCGGAGCCAGAAACCTGTTTTCCACCTTTGCAGATTTTCTACACGGGGTCGTGTCCGGCCGACACACCCCCGTGCCCACTTCCCCAGACCTGCTGTTTGTTTATTTCTTCACATTTTTGCCAGACATGGGGCCGTGTCCAGCCAACACGCCCACGTGTCCACCTTCTGTAAGTTTTCGTTACTGGCACCTGAACACGGGGTCGTGTCTATCGGACACGGGGCCGTGTCCAGGCGCCCAGTAACACAAAATTCTGTTTTTTTACACCCTTTTACACATTCAATCAACCTAAAAACCTTATTTTTGGGACACATTGAGGACAATGTATAATTTAAGTGTGGGGGGGATGCTAAAACCTTAAATCTTGCAAGTCCTAATTAACAAGGCTTACACAAAACTCTATTGGAACCGCTAATCACCCCAATTTTTTTCAAAAAATTTCATTTTCTTTTTACTTGTCTAGGTTTGATTTGGGAATTTCAAGTTCTAACAAGGTTATATTTTTACAAATTTACAACCGATAGCGTCGTGATAAAAAGAACCAACATAAGAAAATTATGAAACGGCATGACAAACTTAGTTAAAATTTGATAATATATACTTGATCACATAAAAACCCATTCCCACAAAAGTGAGTTTTGAGCCTTTATTGAGCATACAAATACATATCTTTAAACTAAATGCTCATTTTTCGTTTCTTGTGTGAATAGCCGCTTGGTTCTTACGACTCTAGAACTTGCCACGACAATGCATTCCCGGTCCTTACCACATTATGCGTTAATAACTTAATTAATTATCTTTCAATAATCCGACCCTTTAGGATTGTATCCTTGCTGACTCAAACTACTGGGTTGAGGGTAACGTCACCTTCAAAAGAGGGGCCTACTACAATAACTAAGATAATCTCTTAAACAAGTGCAAAAGTGCGAAAATAATCAAAGGTTACACTACACACGAGTCGGATCCAAGTGATTCATCTTGTCTATCTGTTTTTACTTTTATTTTAGTTTTTAGCATTTTAGTTAGTTATATTTTTCTAGTTTAAAAACCTTTTTCTAACTTTTTTGATTTGATTAGACGTTGAGGATAAACCGGTACTAAAAACTCTTGTGTCCTTGGACGACCTCGGTATCTTACCAACACTATACTACGTCCACGATGGGTGCACTTGCCCATATGTGTGTTTAGTGTTAGTAAATATCGTGTTTTATAAATTTAAAACTTGGCTAAAAAAGTGTAAAAAGGGCTTAAAATATACACCTAAAATATAACACACTTCACGCACATCAGTTTCTCCTCTGGTCTTCTTCTCTAGTACGGATTAATTCATCTGTCAAGGTATTTGCTAGTTCTACAGCTTCTTCTATGGTTTGGGGCCTAGCTGCCTTGACTACATGCCTAATCTCCCCGATTAGTCCCTAGATGTAACGGGAGATTAATACTGGCTCAGGTGATGCAAGGGTTGGTACTATTCTGGCATATTCAAAGAACATGGTAGTATAACCCTTACTATCTACCCCGGTCATTCTAAGGTTTAGGAATTTATTTGGTATCTGTTCTTTTTCATTGGGAGGGCAGAATTTCCTTTCTACCATATTTTTGAATTCTTCCCATTCCATGTTATATACCCTGTCACTTCCTCTTAACTGGAGGATAGTGTTCCACCATTCTAAAACTGAGTTCTTAAACAGATTTGAGGCAAACATTATCTTATCTTCTTCAGCACACTTGCTTATTTTTAAAACAGCCTCAGTCTTTTCTATCCAGCGTAGAGCTGCAATGGGTCCTTCATTGCCCGAGAATTCTATTTGTTTGCAGGACCAGAATTCTTTGTAAGAACAACCATAAGGCATGGTTCTTCTTCTTTTGGGAATGGGCACTTGAAGTACAGGTCCATTGTTCACGCTGTGTTCAGGTTCAGTTGGTCGCTTACTGCTATGCTTACTTTTATTATCAGCTTCTTTAACGGTTTGGATAATAAAGGGCATTGCATCTATTATTCCTTGTGCCACTATGTGTTGGATGGCACTATTATCCACTTGGTTTCCATTGTTATTGTTGTTCAGATTCTCATTATTCAGATTATCGTTATTCGGGTGGTTATCACTCTGGTTTTTCTGGTTCACTTCGTTGTCCATCTGAATTTTAAACATTTACCACGCATTAATATCACAAAATAATATTTTAATATAGCCAATCACATGTCATGCACTTTGGTCAAAAGCGTCGATCATTGCGACTTTACTCTATTTATATAATATGCATCTATTACACACCAGTACTGAAATTAAAATTACAATACCGACTGAAATTTAAAGTTACACTACTAGTAGTAGGCATCTGTAGTTTTTTTTTTTCATACACATACACACATATTTTATTATTATATTATATTATTATTGTTGTTATTATTATAACCTTCTCCACCATCACTTCTACGGATATGGATTCATCCAGAAATCCATATTGCGCTCGTCGTACTTCCAGACGAGTCGCTCTCCCACCTGTCTCATCCTTTCACTATTCTCTAAAATTTCCTCACCAAATGTCCTAAGTTCTTGTACGTTTTCTGCACTCATTGGGGGTGCAGGTTCTAGGACTGGGTTCGGAATCTGGGGTGCGGGTTCCTGCTATGGGGGTGTAGGGGCCTGGTATGGGTAAGGATTTTTTAGAATCTCCCTAATGAATACATCATTATCGTAATAGGGATCTAGAGGGTCCAACCCTGGGTAGGCTCCTAGATTCTGCATGGGCATGTCTTCGTGTATCGGGTAACGTTGCACATAGTCCCTATTGTCATCCCACCATGGGTCGTAATTTGGGTCTAAGGGATTTGGTGCGGGTACCCTAGGTATCTCCTCCGGGTTGAAATCATGCATTTCTACTTGATTTTCAGGGTTTTCTATCTCCATTGGTTGGTCGAGAAATGGTGGTTGTGTTTGGGGTGCTAACATTTGCTCTAGGTTCGGGTCAGCTGCAGTGGTTGCTAAGGTATGAAAATTAGCTAAACCCCTATTAATCATATCCTGGGCATGGGCATCTGTGTCTCTTTTGGTTGCTGCTAGTACTCTCTGTTCTTGTAACTTTTTCATGCGTTTCCTACGCTCATGTGCTCCCCTAGTGAACTATCCCCTCTTTTTCTGAGGAAATGGCTCTTCAGATTGAGCCTTAAATATGAATATTCCTTCTTCAGTATCAGCAGGGTACCCTGAGAGGACAGGCTGAGAAGAGGCACCTTCGCTTCTAGGCGAACCAGACAATTGACGGTACGCGTCAGATGGTCCTTGGTCGCTCATACTGTAAACTAACAAATAGGCAAATAACACATAACAATAAAATACAATTATGCACGTAGTTCCGTAATTTATTTCCTAACAGATTGTATTTTGGTGTCAGCAGAACACTTCTGTGGCTGAATCAGTGGCTTAGCTCTGATACCACCTTCTGTCGCAACCCCCGTCCCTTTATACAACTATAGGAACGGGCTGCCGCGGCCAGTTTTGGTGGTATCTTGTTTTTATCTTATTTGGCAGCGGAAATTACATCAGGACCCTAGTTAGGAAATATTTTATCAAAGTAAAATACCACACTTTCATAATATTAAACACATGGGATAAAACCCAAGTTTTTAGTACACACTTTTTCATAGGAATAAATCCTATTTTTATTTAATAAAAACATCTATTTTATTTTAGGTAACTTTATTGCCACTTTTCCAAGCCTTCAGTGTTGTCCAGCTCTATTTGGCTTTCACATTTTGTTACCTGAAACGCGTTTAAAAACATTTTGTCAGTGGAAAATACTGGTGAGTGAATCCCAGTTCAATCAAGTTTAAATAAAACCATTGTACAGTATTGAGGGCGATCTCGCAATTACATTTGTTTCCAAGTCATACCAATTACCACCCACGGTACTGTTAAACCCGACTTGTGAAAATGTTACCCCTCGCAAGGCAGTAACAAATTTTGTATACAAAATCCCAACATACCGATGATAATTGTATCTTTACAAATACTCAATAACTGTTTAATATATAATTAATTAAGTGAGGTTTTGTAAAAACAGTTTGCAAAAAGGAGATTACTCACATTGCTGTCTTAGATTTTCTGTAAGGGTTCCCTGGGAATTATCTATAAATTAAACAAATGCACACGTGTTAGTATAATAACCCATTTTAACATTAGTAATACCCTCCCCGAGACGGCATTCCAATGACTACGTCGAGCAGAACCACGACAGCCGTTACGGAACCCTAGATCAATCGGGCAGAGTATCTAATACGTATCCAGGGGTTATGATACTTACAACGGAGCAGAATCTCGTTATTTAGGGGGGTATTAGACCCGAGTATAACGTATACTACGTGAAATTTAGAGAAAGAAAGAAAGATTTGAGCGAATTCGACTGAAGGCCCGAGCTCCAGCTTTATAGGGGCTGAGTTCGGGTTCCTCGCGGCCCGCGTAAAGTGAGACCAAGGCCTATGCGGCCCGCGTAGTAGGTGGCCTAGGCTGTAGCTGATCCGGGTCACGGGTATAGGTCCAACACGCGTCGCCACGTGTCAACACCGGGTGTCGTCCCGCCTTGGAGCTGTCGCGCCCCGCGTAAAACGTAGCCGTGGGCTACGCGGCCCGCGACAAGCTTAATTTTCTTGTTTTTATTTTATTTTAAATGCTAGATCACATTTTAGGCTCGGTTTTCACATACGGGGTGTATTTTAAGACATATTGGGATATTTTTAAAATATATTGGGGTGTCAAAAAATATTTCGAGGGTGTCGGTTTAATTTAGGGTTGTTATAAATAGCACTATGAGTCACCTCCTTAGAAACTACAGTCTTGTCTTGAAACTGATCCTTCCTTTCCTCTTTTTGGAGACTGAATAACTGAGACTAACCACTTGTTTGCATTATGTTGACAACAAATGACTCATCAACTCATTAGAACACAATGACACCCTATTTGTATTACTTCCTTTCAGCTAATAAACCTTATCATCCACTTTAAACTGCAAAGTAAGGTCTTGGAAGTTCCACACAATATCCCCTAATGAAGATAACCATTGTACCCCTAGTACCATGTCATAACTTGCCAATGGTAAGACTAAGACATCAGCCTTCATCCATAGGCCCTGCATTTGCCACTGAAACCCTGGACAGACCTTGGCACACATCAATTGAGACCCATTAGCTACCCCTACCTTCATACCCTCAATGTCCTTCATAACACAATTCAACTTGATAGCTAATTTTTCATCTATGAAATTATGAGTGGAGCCCGAGTCTATCAAGATTTGTAAAGGTTTGGTACCTAAATTTCCCACTACTTGCATGGTAGAAAAAGAAGGAATACCAGTTAAGGCATGAATAGAAATGAGAGGATCAGGCAAAGTAGTATCAACCACTGATTCTTAAACTAGATTAACAGCGGACTCATCAAGTGATTCATGTTGTATTTCATCATCCTCACCCACAACTTCTAGCACAAACAACTGTTTATTATGACACTTATAAGTAGGGGTAAACTTATCATTGCACCAAAAACACTCCCCTTTGGATCTTTCATTCTCAATCTCCTTACGAGTCAGCCTTCTAGTGTTAAACTTCTGATGAGATGGTGGGTTAGGCAATAATGGCAGATGAGAAGTGTTAACCGGTGGTTTAAACTGTGAAACAGGTTTAGGATTAGGATACATGGGTTTAGAAGTGGCTAAAGGTTTAGATGTGAATTGATTCTTGATTTTATCATTAGCAACCTTCTGTTTTTTAGCCAACATATAAGCCTCCTTCATGGTCTTGGATCAAACATACTCACAGGACCTCCCAATTCAGGTTTCAAACCCTTAATGAACAAACTAATTGCAAATTTCTTCAGCAATTATGACTCTTAGCAAATTTTCATCAAATTCATCACAATAATCTTCTAATTCCCCACTTTACACTGTAGAAGACAATATTCCCATTGCATCTTTGAACATTTGTGTAGAAAAACGGTCAGTTATAGTTCTAGTATATTTTGCCCATGTTACACCAGCTATTGCTCTTGTTTTTTGCAAAATTATTGTGCCATTTCATTGCCCTTCCCTCCAAATTAATAACAGCATATCGTACCTTGTAATTCTCGGGAGTCTCGTCCACATCAAAGAAGTGTTCACATCTGCACACCCAGTCCTCTACATCTTCTGTGCCATTGAATTTGGGAAATTCAATCTTTCCTAGCCTGAACAACCTATTAGTAGAGATCATTTCTTGATTAGCTGAAGTGCCAGTATCATTGGAATTGGTATGATTCGTCAGTTTTTCTAACAATTTCTTGATGTCAAAGAAGGTATGCTCTGTTTTTTTCGACGAAAGCATCAAATTTAAGCAATGAAGTTGTATGATCCTTCAACGTTTTTTCAATTTCAGCCTGACTGCGAGTTGTCATTTCGCAATTATCAATTGATTATCAAATTGATGAGATCTGAACGAATTTTGAAGTAGAATTGATCGAACAATGAACAATTCCGAATTGAAATGAACTGAATCAATCGAACAATGATTGATTCTGATGAATTGAACGGACAAATCAATCGAACAACTGATTGATTTCAACGAACTGAACGCACCAGTCAATCGATAATGGAGCTTCTGAGGATCGGAGAGCTCTGATATCAATTGATGCGTGAATGTTAGAGAGAGAGTGGAGTTAGAGAGAGAGACAAGAGTTAACCAAACAACCAACTAACTCCTCTGTTATTCAACTAACCTATAAGTACAACTGCCAATTAACAGAACTAACAACAACTCACACACATAAGCCCTCACACTATTACAATTTTACACTACAGGCCCCTGTACAATTATAATCGTAACACACATCATGTCCGGGTTTGCCGTCACGTGAAACCACCATCACCCCAAGATGAAAAGGGTTGCGGCGTTGTTCTAGTTAAATCCGCTGAACCCAAGGGTTCATTACAGCAGTACCCTGTCACGTAACTTTATATTAACGTTGTTACGTAGGTTAAGTCGTCTTCATATCACTCAAATTTAAAATATACTCTTAACAATCGTATCACTCGATTTATAAATACTTGTGGAAATATTAAAATATAAAAATACCATACAAACATTTAATGCATTAACTATGAAAAAAATCATATCCATAAAGCAATAATTCCTTACCGTTAAGAGGTTCAAAATTCAAACCTATAATAGTAATAATAATCTTCTGATCCTCATCGGAGTAACGAACCAGACGCTCATGGCGTCACCGAATTCCTCCGTGAAATCATCATCTTCCACCAGCAGCATTGAAGACGACGACACCTTCTGCTCCACTCCATGCCTCAGAGACGCCAACTGCAACTGCAAAATCTGCCAAGCTAGTTTCAACGCAACCCTAGATTTACTCCCGTTAAGCGCCCAAAGACCTTCCAAACCCTCTCCACCCGAAACCCCTCTTTTCTTCGATCCTTCCACCGTCTCCACTCCGACCTCTCATCTCGAGGTGTCTCCGCCTGTTAAGTCACCGGTGGTCAGGACTGATTTGAAGCTGAAGCTCAACAGGAAGAAGAAGACTGGATTTGGATACGGTTTGATGACGGTTAAATGTGTTTTGGTGGTTTTGTGTTTGAATTTGGTTGGGAACTTACTCAACTTAGGGTTTGAGTTTGTTAGTTATAGAGTTATGAGAACCGAATTGTCTCCGGAGATAGTGAGAAAGTTAGGTGAGAAGTCGTTAGGGCTTGGAGATGTGAAAGAACAATTAGGGTTTTTGCATAGTGAGCTGCAGAATGTTCTTGGAGCTACAGATGCTAGGTTTGAAATTCCTAATTGGGAAATAGTCGAGGTACATTATTATTATTATTGTTGTAATTATATGCTTGTATATGTATATGCTCTTTATGTTGTTAAGTCGAGTTGCAAACACATACACACACAAATAAACTGCTGAAAAGTAATGAACACGTGGATTTACGTGGTTCGGTCTAACTGACCTACACGTCCACAGGTTATTATTGCTCTCTTGATGAGAAATTACAGGTACAAGATCATTTGTTTATAATTACAGATGGGCTATAATTAAATGAAACGGGTCAAGCCTGTCTCCAGTCTTTAATTTAATTAGTCTGCCACTTTTGTGTAACCAGGCCCAATAAACCCACCATATGTTTGTGTAAAGCATATGTGATTAATTTTGTTAATTTCAGGATGGTTTGATCTTGAGGTCTCGTTGTAGACTCTACAAATCTGGAATGGAAGAAGTGAGTGTTTGGGGATGGCCTCTGCAGACTTCTGGGTTGGTTTCAACTGATTTTGGTTCAAGATCATTCACTGTCTTATCCGGAAGAGTTACAGAGGTAAAAGTGTTCCGGTTTTTTTCTTTGTTCTTCGTTTTTCGGTCTTTCTAACTGAGTAACATATGCAGTGGTTGAATGGAGGGTCGAATGGTTTGATTCGAACAGCAAATACTTCATGGGAACAAGGAAAGTGGAGTGCTTCTGTATGGCGTTTGGATGAAAATACTTGGATTCTCGAGTATAAAAGAAGCTTCGTGTTTGAGGATACAAGGCCGTTTTCATCAGCAATGGAGTTTTTGAGATTCAAGATGATGAGATCATTACAATGGATGAAGCGATTGTGGCAATTTCCAAATGCTAATCATTTAGCTCCCACATGAAAAGATTCAAGTCTGGTTGTGTTGACTTCTGGTATATTCTTCATTACCTGTTAGAAGTTTATGATGTCTTGTTATAACCAACTAATGTTCTTAGTATGACATGTTCAATGTTTTTTTTTTTTTTTGTTAAATATTTAACCAAATCTTGTTGCAATTAGGTTAGTATTTGATCAGGGTTGGTACTTGATATAAAACAAACTAAGAACATGATATTATTATTTTACAAGCAGAGTTTTATAAGCTGAGTAAGTAACCATACAACTAAAACATCAAAAAAGAATAAAGAAAAGGCTACACAGTAACTAAAGGAACATAACTAACGATCCGTCCATCCATACACATTGGGGAAAAAAAGCATATATTGCTTGTTGATTTGCACGCATCATTGTTTCGGGTTGGGAGTGAGACATGGAAACGAAGGAATTGATTGCAAAATCAACTTCCTGCTGCTTCGTTGACCCATGCCCGAGTGTGGCGGCGAGACCCTCTTACTGTTTGGTGAACAAGATTTTACACCACTGATTGGAGACCCGCTGTTGTCTTCAAGAATGTCAGGTATCTCGTTTTCCCCCACCGTTTGTAGTTGCTTATTCAGACCACCTTTAAAATGATTCAACTTTCCAAATCTTGCACTGGAGGATCCAATGGCTAGAAATGATCGCGGTGGTTTGCCCTTTGAGTTTGGCAACGAGATAGACCTAGCATTAAGAAGATTAATATAAGTTAATGGGTTTAACTACAAAGGATTCAAACATGTCAAAACTGTGTTATTATCGTAAAACACGTAGTTTTTTTACCTGCCAAAACGTGAAGGAGTTGCGGGAGTAGCAGAAACTGGCTCGGATTCATTATACAATGCCATTTGTAAGCTTCCATCACTCGCATTTCCTTCACACTCATTGGCCTCTGGATCCATTTCCGAACCTGTGAAAGAATTAAAACCACCATAAATTGACTATCAAACTAGTAACAAGTCTAATAAACCGCAACCGACTTCATATTAAAACTATTTGCTTTAAATGAAAATGTTTATCCCATCGTATTTACAAATTGCACACTTACCACCATCCTTGCGACCAAATGTATTCTTACATCCTTCGCATCTGCAGTTGATAGAACATCCAACGCCACCCTTTTTTCAAACAAAAAATAACCAAATAGTGAGTAACAGACCAATGCGATTATGTTTATTTCAAACAAGTCAAACAAACGACAAAAACCTGATAGCATTCACAGTATTTCTTGAGGCAGCCAGATTTTTTGCAATTGCATCCTCGTTTATGCCGAGCAGAAGCTGGAGTGTTGCTAGATTCATCCTGTACGACGAAGAACAACCACGATATAAAAATTTATAATAAAATTCAAAACTCATTTTTTGCAACTCTAAGTTTGCGATGCTAACCTCTTGCATAGAATCAGATGTTTTAATAACTTTGGGAGCAAATGCAAGAGGGTTGCGAGATTCAATCTGCTTGCGAGTTGCAAGCACCGTATCTTCATGTATCGGTTTGTTGAAACATTCGTGACATGCACATGGCTCCACACAGTACACCCCAGCAGCGAAGCATTCACAGTAACTGAAATTGGTAGTAATTCATAAATATCAGAGTTATAAAACCGCAAGTGATCAAGCAAGCATATACATATGAACTAAAAATGACTTACAGCTTCAAGCACTTGGATTTCTTACAGTTACAACGCTTGCAAGCCGCCTCCGTATCTCCAGCACTTTCCACTCTACGCCTGTAAGAATTCAATCAAAACATCAAACACATAGAATCAATAAAGATTAACAAATGCGATATATAAACATTTAGATGTGGTTTTCGACATTGGTTATAAGTTACCAACCCACCCATTTTGTCACATCTATGCACATCCAAACAACTAGCGATGTAACTCGTGCCAGTTTGAATGGGTTGCAGGGTTGAAATGTTCAACCCGAACCCGGCCCATATTAGTATTTGGGTCAAAGATTTTAACCCTAACCCGCACACATATAAATTCAGGTCAACCCGAACACGACCCGTTTAACCTGTATTTTTAATTGAGTCACGTTGACGATTCGTAAGCGAGTTGTTGGGTTTAAAGCGGGTTATCGATAACATGTTTAATGGTGAGTATGAGTGTGACAAATAAATAATACAATGTGTCAAAACTAACATTATTATGACTAACCATGTAAAATAGAAATGGAAAAAACAAAAACATAAAAGTTTTTTTCTAAATAGTTAAACGGGTTAACGGGTCAACCCAAACCCTGCCTGTTTGTATAATAAGGATCAACCCGAATCCGACCTGTTTTTAAAACAGATCATGTTAGTCAACCCAAACCTGTTTTTTTCGTGTTGGGTTTGGGTCGGGTTTCGGGTCGTGTCAAGAATTGCCGCCCCTAAAAACAACCCCATAATCCGCATTACGCTTGACAAATTGAAATGTTATACATCAACAACACTATAAGGGTTCAAGTAACTTGCCTCTTCTTTCTCGGGCTAGTTTGACTTTGACTTAACTCATCATTGCCTACAAAACCAAGTGCTTTAGAAGCATCTTCTCCAACGTTTTGAGCGGGCCGTACGTCATTCTCGAACGAGGGTACATCAGACGGTTTTGTCATCAATTCTTGACCGGAGCCCACGGAAGAATAAGCAGCCGATGAAGGTGAAATAATAAGTTGTCTACCAGAGCCAGAGCTTTCATGCTTAACAGCTTTGTGCTCCACTAAATTTGAAGCAATAGCATTCAAATGCAAACCGATTCCGGGTAATTTACATTTAGAGGAATCGTTTCCGGTCCTCAATGGGAGTAATTTATTCTCAATGGGAACAACAGTTTGATTGGATTCTGATAAATTTACAGAAGTGCCATTTGAGACGTCTTCGAAGTGCTTTCTTCGAGACCCCGCCATCTCAAAAACTAAACAACGTCTTCTCATGCCACGGTATAAATTTGAACCGCCCTACAGATAATAAATATAAATGGGTTGATTATCTTTTAGTTTATAAATGATAAATAATACAAGTAACTAAAATTCTCACCTCATTGTCTGTATCCTCCACTGGCTCTCCAACGTCAAAATTGTTCAAAGAAGTACTAGCGATCGTTAAATGATTTTCAGCCGCACCCTTCAAACCGTCATTATTTTCTAAAGAATTATCATTATCGCCATTAGCTTGAGGTTTCGCGTTCATAAGTGAAGTATTGAAACTTGGAGGATCTAGCGCGCTTTGACCAGGGTCCTTATAGGCCACGGTGTCACTCGGTGAGTCAAAATTAAGCAACTCTGAAGCATCAGATATCAAACTATCCCAATCACATGCGGATACTTCTTTACCAATTTCTGTTTCGAGTCTCAATGAACCACTTGTGGGCCCGTTGATGAATGGAACGGATGATGCTGACGGACCCATTAACTTTAATGTGTTCATCGTGACGGGGCTAACATCTTCATAGTTCAGTTTTCTTGATTCGAGATTTGAGCATTGGGTTAATGGCACAACAGATAGTTCGGTAATGGGATTACTAGAATTAATATCTGTTTGCTGCTTTAATGTGTTTTGAGCAGCGATTAAATTCGCTTCACCGGTTCCAGCTTTCTTTGAGTCCTCGGAAGTAAGTTCAGGTTTTGATGGATCAGCAAACTGGTGCCTAGAATAACAAAATTTTGACATAACAAAAAAAATTAGCAAGAATTGCTAAATGAAATAGATTTCATTATTTCAATAATGATTATTAATTTTAAAAAAAAAAATATTTAGAGGGTTTTAGGGGTTGAAAGTATACTTTGGGTGACTTTTAACCCGTTTAATAAGTTTCCTTTTGAGCTAGTTGTTTCTATGTTACCGTTTGACCAATTACAAAAAAAAACATTAATGCGTATTAATGGTAAATTGGCACCTCTAATCAAATATAATCAGTCTCGTTACCTTCTAAGGAATTTGGAATCTTTGAGGGAACTGACATGAGGCGAAGTGAAAACGGATGGAAGCGATGCAAAACTTATGTTGCTGAATGTTTGTGTAAAGTGAACCGATTTAACCGGCTTGATAGGCGAAAGACTGTTGATATAATTGAAAACTGGGGAGTCCTGCAAACCGACAACAAAATGCTTCAATATGACTAGTTAATATGAATCTTGAATCCTTATAGAATATTTAGGAAACACGAATAACAATTCATTCAGTCAAAATGATCAAATTTGAAGATGAGCATGTAAATCAACTTGAAAATGCACATCCAAACACCCCCAAATCACCAACTAGCCAAAAAACTATACACAATAGTGACACTCCCCTTGTGAAAATTCAATTTGGACTCGATAATCGAATTTCTTGCAAGATATTTTTCGTTAAATTCAGATTCGATTATTTTGAGACTACAAAATCATAATCTGTTTTTGACACTCTAAATTAATCATTTGAATGTAAAATCCATGAATTCTTAAGACTGGAAAAACAAAATCACAAATTTTCAAAAGAAACTGCACAAATCTTTACAGATCTTGATAACTAAACTCTCAAAAAACATCCCAAAAACACTTCCTGATTACTTCAATTTGAGACTGAAACCAACAAACAAACCCTAACCCTAAAGAACAACTAGATCCCTCACAATTAACACCCAATCTGCAAAAAACCCTAAAGAAAACAAAATTCTTCAAATTAAATCAACCCACAAACACCAAATTTCCCCAAACCAACAACAAATCAAAATCAAAACTTGGGACTAACCCAATTCAATTAAAAAAAACACCCAAAATCAGAAACCCTAAAAAAGAACCACCAATCAAAAAGAAAAACAAAATTCTTCAAATTAGATCAACCCACGAAGATCAAATTTCTCCAAACCAACAACAAATGAAAAACCAAACTTGACTTCAGCCCAACACAATAAAAGAACACCCAAAATCAAAAACCAAAAAACCCAATAAAAATCAACACTCAAACCCAACACACAACCCTCCCCACACACCAATTAGATTAGAAAAACAAACCCTAAAAAGAAAACCCAATTCACCTCAAACTTAGAAAGTGGGTTAGCGATCTGGGTTCTCTCTGGAGTATCCATAACAATAGCCTTTTCTTTATCTTGATCTTTGTCATCGGTCATGTTTAACCCCAATTAAGTGTCGGCTGCTTGTGGGGTTTGTGGTGAAAGATGAGATGAGATGAGATGAGAAGAGTGAGATTCAAGAAGATAGAAGAAGCGGGAAGGGCGGGAAGCAAGTTTTTATTTTTACTTGATGGTGATGAAAGAAACCCCACACCACACAGTCCCACCAGGCCCACGCCTACCAGATAATAAAGAATGCTTGCTTATGTAAGTAAGTAAGTATATGCGTTGCTAAAAGCTAATCATGCTTACGGTGTTAAAACCACCTTAATCTTCCATGTTATTTTATGTTCTTTGTCTTGTCTTTCTTTTTTTTTTTTTTTTTTTTTTTTTGAGTAAACTGCCATTTTGGTCCCTGTGGTTTGTCCAGTTTTGCCATTTTAGTCCAAATTTCAAACTTTTTAAATCTGGGTCCCTGTGGTTTGCATTTCGTTGCTATTTTAGTCCAAAATTCAAAAACCTCATTTTTTTTACTGTTGCAACCTCCTATTTTGTCTTGTAGTTCAGCGGCATTTTGATCATTTTGCTTTTCATTTAACATTTTCTTAATTCAAAAAATAATATATATATATATATACACACACACACATACATATACACTCTACAGATCAACCACCACCACACATACAGATACACTTTGCTCTCTCCCTCTTCTATGAACTACCACCACCACCCCCACCACCGCATCATTCCCACCACCACCATCCCACTACCGCCAACACCACCATCCCCGTGAACTCTCTCTCTCTCTCTCTAAAACCTGCACACACATACTCTCTTTCTCTCTCCAAACACCCATCTCTCTCTTCTCTCTCTCTCTCTCCTCTTTGTCGAACACCACTGTAGGATCGTTTTGAGACCTAAATAAGTCGTTCAGAGGCGTTTTCGTCAATTACAGGTGCGGAAAACAAGTAATCAACGTAGGAATAGCTTGCGATTCACTTTAAACTCTTTCTGTATTGATTTGACAGCAATTACAATCAGTTCTCGATCCGGCAGCACTTCGGTACGAGATTCAACACACACGTACAAATGAAATTGCTCCAAGGCTATTTATAGTGGATTGAGTTCGCTTATTGGACAGGCCCAATAAGCGAACCACTCGAGCGGACCAACAACAAACCAAATGAGCGATCCAGAATGTTGTTGTTCGAGCGATCCACACATGTCCGTTCGAGCGAGCCTAAGACCTAATGGGCCATATGAGCGAACCTATCATCCCAAACCTATACAATTTCACAATTTCTCGTATTTCGTGCCCAGATCTAACATCCTAAGTCTATGACTCGATACAAGACGGAATCAGCAGATGTAGTGCACCAATAGACTCCCCCTCAGATGTTGATGGAGTCGACTATCGAGTCACAACAATACTGTGTCTTCAGGTCTTCAGTCTTGATCAGTCTTTGGGCTTCTCTTTCTCTCTATCTTCAGACTCCCCCTCTCGATTTACTGGTATTCCTTTGTTCTTCAGTAACATCTTCAGGATCGTTGTCTGGCTTTTCGTCTAATAGCTTCTCATCTTATCCTGCATAAGCTCTACCTCAAAGTAAATTTCTTTCACATATATATTTCAAACATGTAACCCTGCACCAATTCAGACTCTCTTTCAAAAACAAACACAGATTTTGATGAACCACTTGAAAGGTTAGATTATAAAAAACATTTAATTTCACACAAACACTCCCCCTCAAATATTGCTCATCATGTTTAGCACTCGGAATTTTGAAAATCAGCTATTCAACATCAGTTGTCGAAAATCTTTTTGACTTTTTCAAAAATTTATGCTAAAACACACTGAAAATCTTTTTGGATTTTGAAATAAAGAAACTTGAAATGCAATAACAGAAAATATTTACAGACAATATTTTTGTGAGCTCGTGCAAGAGGATCATATCATTTTTGAGACATATCACTAACACCGTTAAGCTTTAAACATTCTCAGTTCTAAACAATTTACCTAGATTGTCAGTATGTTTGTCCACTTAAATCTTCACACAGACTTCAATTGATTCGAGATACGATATTAATGTTTTAGAGACTTAAACTTAATTGTGTATCACTCCACTTGAATATACTCCTGTATCCAGATCCCAAATATTCAGTCTTACAGGTGAGTATACCACAGATGATATCTGTAAAGGGGTTATGTGCGAGGGCCGTGAGAGCTCAGGTCGATACTTCCGTATACGCAGAGAGATGATGGCTTCGACTTTTGGTGGGTCCCCTTTAGAGGATCTTTTGATTACAACAGCAGCGACTATCAATTTTATTGTTTCATCAGCTTGCTGAGGGCGATGCTATATTTCAAGCATTTTGCGAAAAGTATTATCCGGGGACTAGGTCAGTACTTCCATACAGCAGAAGTCCCGGGATAATACCCCAGATATCACTAAGTATAAAGACCTGGTATCTCATAATACGGGACCTTTCAAACAAGATTTCGGGGGTTACCCATATATTCAAGAATAGTTACCCACGAATCAAGCAAGTTTGATTTAGGTTTATATCTCGTTTCAATTTACTAAATGTGCGAAAATCTACTGACACATCTGCAGTAAGATCGTTTATCACATTTAAACTTTCCAATTCTTTAGCATGTTGTGATAGTCCACTGATGTACTATCATTTCCTCTTTTTCGCAACAAAACTCATTTTTGATTTTATCATGTTTTTGACTTTTTCAAATTTTCTAATGTTTTTGGATTTTCTGAAATTTTCTTACTCCCCCTAAAATGCAAACACATTAACGAAAATATGAAAACAAACTATACAGAAACATGACAACCGATATCAAATCGCATCAATTCGCCATTCACTTTGGCATAAACAATCAGAACTCCCCCTATCAACAAACTATTTTCTCATTTAGATTTCAAAACACTTAAGTTTGTTTTAATCAAAATGATTTTTCCGGAAAATAAGTTTGGTTGATTTTACCACTTGTAAGTATATCAATACTAAGTTTGGGGATGTGGTTCATCATCTTGTCTTTCAACCAAAAGTAGGAAAATACAAGTACAACTTAATGTCCTTGATTTACCATATGCAATCAAATCATCTAACCACTTGTAATTATAACCAACAAACATAAACAAACCTCTTTACCGTTTGTATGATTGACGTTACCGAATAATATTCAAGAAAGATGCCGATTCATGCTCCACGCTTACCAACCTGGGAGCTCCGGCAAGTCCTGAGACTTATTGTTCGAAGTATGTACCATCCCAGTCACAAACCAGGGATGGTTCTACCTTTTCTTTCGTTGTTTTCTTCTCATAAAATTCCTTAACCCCTTTGACTTTTCGATCAATCATCTTGCCAAAGATGTGTTTTACCTTGGGGTTAAAGACCTTCTCAGCATCAAATTCCTGTTCATCATGATAAAATTGGTTAGAAATTTCAACTTTACCAATTTTCTTTTTATAATTCTCAGCCCGAAGTAATGGAAACTCTTCATCATTAACAATCGGAACTGAGTTCTCAACTTTTACATCAGCTTCACATTTTGAAATAACTTGTGGCTCAACTGACTTTGTGAAATCAGTTTCATCGCCCGAAGATAGCTCCTCTGATTTCAACCTATCAGAATCATCGCTAGAGCTTTCACCAATACTCTTAACAACCCATTTCTGGTTGTCAGATTTTGCTCTTTTCTCGTAAAACTTGTTCGAACTCTCACCAATTTCAAAAATAGAATCTTTAAACAGTTTTATTCTATCAAGTGGTGATTCGAACGCAAACACTTTCTCTTCAATTTTACGAAATACTCCCTGTTTTGATTGTATCACATTCGAACAATCTTTTGCAATGTGTCCAACAGTGTTGCATCGGTAACAGGTTCTTGTATCCCGTTTCTGTTCGTCTTGCTTCTTTGCAAGGAACTCTTTATTTGATTCTCTCCAGAAACTTGTCTTTTCTTCTTCATCAGTTGATGTGCCTGAAACAAATGACATTTTGGATTTAAAATCACGAACATGTTTTTCAATTTTCTGTTTTTCTGTAGGAATAAAGCCTAAACCTTTCTTTTTGAAATTACTATTATGGTTTGATTTCTTTTGGAAACCTGAACCATAACTGTAATTCTTTTTCTTGTTTAACCTTTGTTGTACTCTTGAGGTGTAAAATTTTGGTTTTTCATTAAGACATAAGCCCTTTATTTCAGAAATATTAATTTCTGTGAGTACAAAAACCTTTTTTATCAATTCTGTTTTGACACCTCTTATTGGAAATTCTTCATCAGAATATAATTTGTCAGAATCATTCAAAGTGTATGCCACTTTAAACAATCCATCATCCAAATTAGATTTTGACAATAAAAACTTTCTATCATAAACCAATTTGCCCTGTTTTTCTGTTTGACTCTGTGTGCATGACCCAAACTTTGACTCTTCCACATCATCACTCTCTAACACATGATCCACGACTTTCTTCATCAATTGAGACGGTTGATCAGTGTCAGATGATGTAAATACAACATCAATACTTTCTGGAAGATTTACTGACGACTCTGACTCCCACTGTAAATTTGTGGCCTTTTTGACTCTTTCATCGTTTGGATATCTAGGTAAATATCCATTTTCCAGCGGAGGTGGACACTTATTGTAACTGACACCTTTCTTCTTACCAGATGAAGCCTTTTCAGTGTCCTTTTTCTGATCACCCTTCTTCTTGTCAGCAATCTTTTCACCAGCATTAACTTCAGCTGCTTTCTCTTCAGTTACCTCATTGTCTTCCCATACCTTCATGCTCTCAACCGTCGGATAAATCCTGTCAATCACATAGGAAGTACATGAGTAACTTTTTAATAAACGATTAACTCTTTCAGTTTCAATTCGTTGTAGCTCAAGTTTCTGTTCTAAAGCAGCACATTTTTCAATATAGTTGTTTACAACTTTTTATTTTGTCATAAATGCTCCCTGAAGTGTCTTCATAGCAATTGCTTGTTCTTCACTTGTTTGATTGTACTGATTCATTGTCTTGTTCAGCACATCATATGACTCCTTCAGACTGTTTAAGTTGTAAATCAACGTGATGTTCTGCTTCTTTACAGCTTCACAGTTTTCACACTTCAGCGGAATCTTTTTCGCATCAACTTCTTCATCAACTTTGAATTTTGGAACTTCTTTCACCTTTTGTCTTCTTACCACCGGCACCTCTTCATCATTACTGCTCACCGGTGTCTTGATCTTTTTCTTTTTCTTCTTGGCTTTTTCATCTTCACTATCACTTTCAGCAAGCAGCTTCATATCTTCTTTATATTTTCTTGTCCAATATTCCGTATCATCATCACTATCATCTACAATCTTTGCTGTAAAAGCAGTGTAAGCTGTAGTTTGATCAGGAATGTAATCATCCCAAGTGAAATTTGCCCAGCTAAAACCCTCTGCTAGCTTTTCATCATCCTGATCAACAATCAAAGCACTACCATCTCTTCTTTTGCCATACAACCTATCATGATTACCCACACAAGCTCTTTTTCCGGAATCTTCAATCACATCTCTTCCATGTGCAGTTTGAGCTTGATGTTTAGGTTGTTGAGATGATTGACCAACTTGGTGATAGATGGCTTTTCGATAATAATCATTGTTGTTGTTGAACGGATTTTGAGCTCCACTTGCTTCTCGGTTAGTGCACTCTCTCTTGAAGTGTCCTTTTTCCCTGCACCGAAAACAAGTGACTTTAGATTTGTCAAAACCTAAAGTAGAAACATTCACATCACGAAGATCATCTCTCCCCGTGATTTGTTTGAATTTCTCAGCTCTCCGTAAAACACTAGCCAGACACCACTTTATGTCCATCAGCTCCATTTCTTCAGCATCTATCTGGTCGTAATCTTCTTTGGTTAACATTGGATTCCCGATACGACCTGCAACAAAACAAGTATAAGATTCCAAAACCATTCCTAATAAAGACATTTGGTTTTTGGCAACTTCCTCAGAATAATCTTGATCATTTTCAAGATTTAACACTATATTGCACTGTAATTTTCTCCCATTTTTAGTTGCAGAAATGTTTGGATCATATGATGAAAATGAAGTAAAGCTGGTTTTGCTATTGGACCCAGATGATTGACTCCCAGACGAATTCTTGGCACTGTAGGCAGTCTCAACCTTAGGAGATAGATTTGAAGATTTCTTCTCATTTACCCCTGCCTTATAATACAGCCCGATATCCTGTTCACCATCGAAATCTTTCATTCGGATAACTTTTCTCTGTTCCATCTCTTGAGACTCAATCTTTTCAATGAACTTACTGAGTGTCAGATTGCTAAAACCTTTCTTGTTTCTGAGTGTCACACCCCCAAAATCCACCTGCGGAGTATCACCGCTTGGGAGCGTGACTGACCAGGATCAAGCCATCAATCATATCGAACATAGCATTTAATAATAAAAGTAGATAATATAATTCAACAAGACATGATTGATGTTCAAAACCAAACATTTGTTTAAGTAGCGGAAGCATGTAAGTAAACCCAACATAATTAATAATGTAATGTCATAAGTGTTTAAAGAAACAATCACGATCCACGCCCACAACGACCTGCTCCTCCCTGTGCAAGCTCCATATACCTAACGACCTGCAAGGCATGTAATAGAGGATCAACAACTAGTTGAGCGAGTTCACAGAAAGTAAATGCGTAATAGTAAGTTCGTATGTAACAGGTGGCTCTACTGGGCCGTTAGTACGTTCTATTGGTGGGGGCTTCCCATGTTGTATAACCACTAGACTATTCGTAACCGTAAGTATCCTTCACAACCGAGGATAGTAATAAGTATAAGTATCCTTCACATCCGAGGATAGTAATTTAGTATAAGTATCCTTCACAACCGAGGATAGTAGTATGTATAAGTATCCTTCACAACCGAGGATAGTAGTAAGTATAAGTATCCTTCACAACCGAGGATAGTAGTAAGTATAAGTCTACGTAGATTGTAAGTATGTGTCCTGCACAACCGAGGACAGTGAATAGCATAAGTATGTGTCCTGCACAACCGAGGACAGTGAGTAGCATAAGTATGTGTCCTGCACAACCGAGGACAGTGGTATGGTAGTCTAGTATTAGTGTCAGTACGAATCTATTCAACCTTATTCCTTCAATCCCATTCCCAAGCCCTTGGGAATCCCATGCCTTAGTAAGGGTGTGAACTCACCTTGGTTTGCTCGGTATGCTAGGTTATGCACTCACAAGTAATCAATCAAGTCCTATTGTATGCACATAATAATCAGTTTCGAGTTTGCAATATTTCACATGTAATCTATATTTCACACAAATGTTCATCACAGTTTGTACTATCATGATCATTGATTCACCTTCTTGGGAGAGTCGCAGTCTTAACGATGTTAGCAACTTATCAGAGTTTACAAACATAACAGGAATGATACAGTCACACCGTTAATTAACTAGCAGGATATACTAATTGAGTTAACAACAGTTAACCACTTACATAGTCATGCACGTATCTTAACAAGGTGATCAATGTAACAGGTTAAATCATGATTTATCATACATTCATTCATAGCTTTATGTTAACCACACAAAGTCGGACATGGGGATAGGCTCTAAGGTCGGACCACATGTGATGTTTAACAAAACTCGGACCACATGTGGTGTTAGCAAAGCTCGGACATATCATCATGAAGGAACTCGGACCATTACAACTTACAAAAGTCGGACCACACGGTTAAGGCATGAAACTCGGATAGAACAAGGGTGGGGGGGGGGGGCTGCCCTGAAACTCGGACCAGGTGGAAAATCCTTTCACAAAGTCGGATAGTGTTTTGGTTCACAAAACTCGGACAATAAAGGTGCCAAAGAAACTCGGACCTCATCCCTTACATACTTGTAAAATCTTGGACAACATAATCAAACAAAACTCAGAACAACAACCTACAATATTCATAAAGTTCGGACAAGCATAGTCTTTAATCTTTGGACACATCACTACTCATACAAATTCGGACAACAGGTGTGACAAAAAACTCAGACCCTCTATCACCATTAAAAAGGTCGGACTAGGCAATCTTATTAAAACTCGGATAGCATACAACTTTACATACTCGGACGCATGCACCTTCTAAAAGTCGGACCTTGAGCACACTTAAGAAACTCAGACCATCAATTATGCACAAAACTCAGACAACAACAATACGTGAATTCCAATACAGCGTCAAAAGAATCAAATCAGTTACGTTTTGGTTTCTAACGTGATCATAAAACCCTAACACATATACTTGCATCGCAGAATCCATATTTAATCACTCGATTTGATCAACAACAAACAATCCTTTCACGAATCATCTATCGGGCATACAACTTGTCATATTCAATACTCTATAATCATAATCCATAAACACAGAAGTATTATATGTAAAACTAGGGTTTTCAAGAGTTCACAAGAATCAAGAATCGATACAATCAACAATCATTTAGGGTTTACAAGTATTACAATAATTCATAAACAATTACCTTGAATGATTCTAGAGAAAGAGAGGAATCAAGAGTGAATATCTTGGTGATGATGATTGCCAGAGAAAGTGAATGTACGTGCTTTGGTTTTTGTGTCCAAATGATTAGTGAAAAGGGATTAGGGTTAAGTATCTCTAGAATTTCACTAATTACCCTCTACCTCCCCAAGTATCATACTTTACACATGCACACCATCTCATAATAATTTCACAGTTTCACCACCAAGTTTGTATATTTGTCAAGTTTTTCAATATTTAACAAACAATCGTGCGCAATCACACAATACAATTAATTGCATCAAAGCGTATACAATTCCATAGCAACTAATTGTGCAAATAAACAGTTAAACCATACATGAACGTGCAATAAATGCAAAATGGAAAACTTGGAAATTCGAGTTGTCACATTATCCCCAACTTAAAAGAAATTTCGTCCCGAAATTTGGTACACACTCACTGAGGAAGCTAGGTACGCTGTATTGTTCACTGGTTTTCCTGGGGTGTCACATCATCCCCCCGTTGATTTGGAATTTCGTCCCGAAATTCAGTAGTAGTAGCTTCAGCCTCAGTAGTGGTTGCATTGGTTTCGAATAATTGGGGGTACTTTTCTGTCATCTGGTCTTCGCGTTCCCAGGTGTACTCTGGGCCACGTCGGGAGTTCCAACGAACTCGAACAAGAGGGATTCTCTTGATTTTGAGGACCTTAACATCCCGGTCCATGATTTCAACTGGTTCCTCGACGAACTGCAACCGCTCGTCGATAGTGAGTTCCTTGAAAGGAACTATGAGGGTCTCATCTAACAGGCACTTCTTCAGATTCGACACGTGAAAAACATTGTGAACTGCACCGAGTTCAGCTGGTAGGTTTAGCTTGTAGGCCACTTTGCCTATTTTCTCAATGATCTCGAACGGTCCGACATACCGCGGATTTAGTTTGCCTCTTTTGCCAAAACGAACCACACCCTTCCAGGGTGAGACTTTTAGTAAAACCCGGTCCCCGACCTGAAATTCCAAAGGCTTCCTACGCTTGTTCGCGTAGGCTTTCTGACGGTCGCGTGCTGCCGCCATGCGTTGTCGTATCTGTGCAATCTTTTCCGTGGCGTCCACTACAATCTCTGGACCCGTGATTTGACTATCCCCCACCTCTGCCCAACAGAAAGGTGACCGGCATTTACGTCCGTACAATGCCTCGAATGGAGCGGCTTGTATGCTGGTGTGATAGCTGTTATTGTATGAGAACTCCACCAAAGGGAGATGCTTTTCCCAGCCGTTACCGAAATCAATAACACATGCCCGGAGCATGTCTTCAAGAGTCTGGATTGTTCGCTCAGACTGCCCATCCGTCTGAGGATGATACGCTGTGCTCATGTCTAACCGTGAGCCGAAAGATTTGTGCATCGCTTGCCATAGTTCTGACGTGAATCGTGCATCCCGATCCGAAATAATAGAGGTTGGCACTCCGTGCCTCGAAACAACTTCTTTAAGATAGATGTCTGCGAGAGTGGAGAACTTATCCGTTTCCTTAATAGCCAGGAAGTGTGCAAACTTGGTGAGTCGATCCACGATCACCCATATGGTATCATTCCCACGCTGGGATCTAGGTAAGCCCGTAACGAAATCCATGGAAATTTCTTCCCATTTCCACTGTGGTATCCTGGGTTGTTGCAGTAGACCTGCGGGTTTCTGATATTCCACTTTGACTTTTGCACATGTCAAACACTTGCCGACGTAAGTCGCGATGTGGGCTTTCATGCTAGGCCACCAATATGTTGTTTTGAGGTCGTGGTACATTTTATCCGAACCTGGATGTACCGAGTAGCGGGACTTGTGAGCTTCGTCCATTACCAGCTCGCGTAAACCGCCAAAAAGTGGGACCCAAATATGCCCCGTTACATAGTAGGCGCCGTCTTCCTTTTGTTCCATTCGTTGCCTTGAGCCGCGTAAGGCTTCAGCTTTGACGTTTCCGGGCTTTAATGCTTCCATCTGAGCAGTTCGTATCTGTGCAGGAAGACTGGACTGAATAGTGAGCTGCAAGGCTCGTACGCGTCTAGGTAGCGTGTCTTTCCGGCTGAGAGCGTCAGCCACAACATTGGCCTTGCCTGGATGGTACTTGATGGCGCATTCGTAATCATTAAGTAATTCGACCCATCGTCGTTGACGCATATTCAATTCCTTCTGCTTGAAGATATGCTCGAGACTCCTGTGATCGGTGTAAATATTGCACTTGGTACCGTACAGGTAGTGTCGCCATATCTTAAGCGCGAAAACAACAGCTCCCAGCTCTAAATCGTGCGTCGTATAATTCCATTCATGAACTTTGAGTTGTCGCGAAGCGTAAGCAATAACTTTATCCCGCTGCATCAATACGCAACCAAGCCCCTGTATCGATGCGTCACAATAGACCACGAAATCGTCGGTGCCCTCTGGCAATGAGAGGATAGGTGCACTGCAAAGCCTATCCTTTAAGTACTAAAAAGCTGTTTCTTGTGTATTACCCCAACGATAGGTAACACCTTTCTGTGTTAACATTGTAAGCGGCTGTGCGATCTTCGAAAAGTCTTTGATGAATCGCCTGTAGTAACCCGCCAAACCCAAGAATTGGCGTATTTCTGTTGGTGTACGCGGTGCAGACCAGTTCCTGATCTAATCTACCTTGGATGGATCGACATGAATCCCATCCCTGTTCACCACATGGCCTAAGAAGTGGACTTCACGAAGCCAGAAGTCGCATTTAGAAAACTTGGCGTACAATTGCTCCTTTCGAAGAAGTTCCAAGATAAGGCGTAAGTGCTGCTCATGTTCCTCCTGACTCTTGGAGTAGATCAGAATGTCGTCGATGAAGACAATGACGAACTTGTCAAGATAGGGTTTGCACACCCTGTTCATAAGATCCATAAATACTGCAGGCGCGTTCGTTAATCCAAACGGCATGACGAGAAACTCGTAGTGACCATAGCGAGTTCTGAATGCTGTTTTGGAGACGTCCTCATCCCGGACTCTCAGCTGATGATACCCTGACCTTAAATCAATCTTGGAGTAGTAACTCGACCCTTGCAACTGGTCGAATAAGTCGTCAATGAGAGGAAGAGGATAGCGGTTCTTCACCGTGACCTTGTTCAGTTCGCGATAATCAATGCGCATTCTGAAAGTGCCATCCTTCTTTTTCACGAATAGTACTGGAGCTCCCCAAGGCGAAGAGCTTGGACGAATGAAGCCTTTATCCAAGAGCTCTTGTAGTTACTTTGACAGTTCTTCCAGTTCGGTTGGAGCTAAACGATACGGTGCGCGGGCTATAGGTGCTGCTCCTGGAGCTAGCTCGACTTGAAATTCGACCTGACGATGAGGCGGTAGGCCAGGTAAATCTTCTGGAAACACTTGAGGAAATTCTCGTACAACGGGAATATCCTCTATTCTTTTCTCTTCCGTCGCTGCATCAGTAACTAGTGCCAAGATAGCCGTATGACCCTTTCGTAAACATTTCTGAGCCTTCAAGAAAGAGATGATGCCAACCACAGCACCACTCTTGTCGCCTTGAACTTCGAGAGGTTCCTTTCCCGCACGAGGAATGCGAATGATCTTCTCTTTACATAGAATCTCTGCCTGCTGCTTGGATAACCAATCCATGCCGATGACGATGTCGAAACTACCCAGAACTATAGGAATAAGGTCGATGGAGAAGGTCTGACCAGCTAAGACAATGCTACAACCCTTAACTATCTGTGTGGCCTCTACACTTTTACCGTTTGCTAACTCTACAACATGCTTGGTGTTTAGGGGTGTTGGTGTACGTTTTAACAATTTACTCATTTTCATAGACATATAACTCGTATCCGCACCCGAATCAAACAAAACAGTAACATAAATATCGTCGAGAAGAAACTTACCCATAACGACGTTGGGATCATTTCTGGCATCACCCTGCCCCAACACAAACACACGACCCCTTGCTTCATTGCCATTGTTGTTCCCTCCGTTGTTGTTGTTGTTGTTGTCATTTCCCTGGTTGTTGTTATGGTTGTTGTTGTTCTGGTTCCTGTTCAGCTGAGGGCAGTGCCTTTTGAAGTGACCCTCTACACCGCAATGAAAACACCCTTTGTTGCCCTGCTGCTGATTCTGCTGTGCTTGGGGCTGCGGCTGATTCTGGTTCGCAGGCCGAGGGCTTCTACAATCTTTGGCCTCATGACCCATCTTGAGGCATCTTTGACAGCGACCCTTATTACACTGGCCACTGTGGTGTTTGTTGCAGGTGTTACACTTCGGGAGATTTCCTCGATATCCTCCCTGTCTGTGGCTGCCTGAGGAGTGCTGACTGGGACTCTGGTAACTGTCTGTCTTTCGTTGCTGAGCTTGTGACTGCACTGAAGCTGACCCCTTGCTAAAATCCCCATCCCATTTTCTCTCGTTTTCACTGGGAGTAGCAAGTGTAGTAGAAGCAGTAGCGGTAGTAGTAGCGCTGATACGCTTTGGCAGTCTGTTCTGATCCACTGCCTGATCTGTGATGCGGTGAGCGAGGCGCTGAATAGCCTGAAGGTTGTCAAGATTAGCCGATGTCACATGGCTCTAAATCTCTGGTGCTAATCCCTTGAGGTACAACTCGATGCGCTTGTATGGAGGGTCCACCATAGTTGGACATAGCACGGCCAGCTCGTTCGACCGTTTAGTATAAGCTTCGATTTCTGATCCAACCATTTTCAAATGATACAACTCGTCTTCTAACTTGTGAATGTCTTCACGTGTGCAGTATTCCCTTTTTATCAGTTCCTTGAAGTCATTCCAAGGGGTGGCGTTAGCAGCTGCCAACCCTAGGATCTGCACCTGCGCGTTCCACCAAGTTAACGCGATCCCTTCCAAAGTACCAGTGGCATACTTGACCCTGCGAGCCTCAGGGCATTCACACATCTCGAACACAGACTCGAGCTTTTCAAACCAGTGGAGGAGTCCAACCGCTCCTTCAGTGCCACTAAACGTGCTAGGGCGACAATCCATGAAATTCTTGAAAGTGCAGACAGGCTGCTGCGCGTGTTGACCTATTGTGTACGGATAGGACAAAGTTAAATACGAGAGTTAATGTAGGATCTAAAGATCCTAGTGTGAGTCTAATCTGCAGGGTATACTACCTGCTTGAGCAGCTGCAAGTGCCGCAGCAACTTGAGCTTGAACGAGAGCCTCTAGCTGGGCTTGAGTCATGTTAATACGTCCGGACATGATCTTCATGGCAAATGCAACATGAGTTAGAGAGGTTCGCGAATAAAGCGATGACAGAAGAGTGTAAGCACATAGGTATTCTCAAGCAATAACAAGTAGTGAGCAAAGTAATGTAAGCATACTTCGAGCAAAGTTCTATGCAATTCTAGCATGTAGGCAATAAACATAAACCTTATTACCTAGGATGTCGAGTCTTGCACGTGGAGCGAAGCGTCGTTGTGGATCGTTGAGAGCACTGTTCTGGTTATAGTCTGGTTTTAATAAAAACGTTTTCCCATATTAAAACCAAGTTCTCTATAACCAATGGCTCTGATACCAATCTGTCACACCCCCAAAATCCACCTGCGGAGTATCACCGCTTGGGAGCGTGACTGACCAGGATCAAGCCATCAATCATATCGAACATAGCATTTAATAATAAAAGTAGATAATATAATTCAACAAGACATGATTGATGTTCAAAACCAAACATTTGTTTAAGTAGCGGAAGCATGTAAGTAAACCCAACATAATTAATAATGTAATGTCATAAGTGTTTAAAGAAACAATCATGATCCACGCCCACAACGACCTGCTCCTCCCTGTGCAAGCTCCATATACCTAACGACCTGCAAGGCATGTAACAGAGGATCAACAACTAGTTGAGCGAGTTCACAGAAAGTAAATGCGTAATAGTAAGTTCGTATGTAACAGGTGGCTCTACTGGGCCGTTAGTACGTTCTATTGGTGGGGGCTTCCCATGTTGTATAACCACTAGACTATTCGTAACCATAAGTATCCTTCACAACCGAGGATAGTAATAAGTATAAGTATCCTTCACATCCGAGGATAGTAATTTAGTATAAGTATCCTTCACAACCGAGGATAGTAGTATGTATAAGTATCCTTCACAACCGAGGATAGTAGTAAGTATAAGTATCCTTCACAACCGAGGATAATAGTAAGTATAAGTCTACGTAGATTGTAAGTATGTGTCCTGCACAACCGAGGACAGTGAATAGCATAAGTATGTGTCCTGCACAACCGAGGACAGTGAGTAGCATAAGTATGTGTCCTGCACAACCGAGGACAGTGGTATGGTAGTCTAGTATTAGTGTCAGTACGAATCTATTCAACCTTATTCCTTCAATCCCATTCCCAAGCCCTTGGGAATCCCATGCCTTAGTAAGGGTGTGAACTCACCTTGGTTTGCTCGGTATGCTAGGTTATGCACTCACAAGTAATCAATCAAGTCCTATTGTATGCACATAATAATCAGTTTCGAGTTTGCAATATTTCACATGTAATCTATATTTCACACAAATGTTCATCACAGTTTGTACTATCATGATCATTGATTCACCTTCTTGGGAGAGTCGCAGTCTTAACGATGTTAGCAACTTATCAGAGTTTACAAACATAACAGGAATGATACAGTCACATCATTAATTAACTAGCAGGATATACTAATTGAGTTAACAACAGTTAACCACTTACATAGTCATGCACGTATCTTAACAAGGTGATCAACGTAACAGGTTAAATCATGATTTATCATACATTCATTCATAGCTTTATGTTAACCACACAAAGTCGGACATGGGGATAGGCTCTAAGGTCGGACCACATGTGATGTTTAACAAAACTCGGACCACATGTGGTGTTAGCAAAGCTCGGACATATCATCATGAAGGAACTCGGACCATTACAACTTACAAAAGTCGGACCACACGGTTAAGGCATGAAACTCGGATAGAACAAGGGTGGGGGGGGGGCTGCCCTGAAACTCGGACCAGGTGGAAAATCCTTTCACAAAGTCGGATAGTGTTTTGGTTCACAAAACTCGGACAATAAAGGTGCCAAAGAAACTCGGACCTCATCCCTTACATACTTGTAAAATCTCGGACAACATAATCAAACAAAACTCAGAACAACAACCTACAATATTCATAAAGTTCGGACAAGCATAGTCTTTAATCTTTGGACACATCACTACTCATACAAATTCGGACAACAGGTGTGACAAAAAACTCAGACCCTCTATCACCATTAAAAAGGTCGGACTAGGCAATCTTATTAAAACTCGGATAGCATACAACTTTACATACTCGGACGCATGCACCTTCTAAAAGTCGGACCTTGAGCACACTTAAGAAACTCAGACCATCAATTATGCACAAAACTCAGACAACAACAATACGTGAATTCCAATACAGCGTCAAAAGAATCAAATCAGTTACGTTTTGGTTTCTAACGTGATCATAAAACCCTAACACATATACTTGCATCGCAGAATCCATATTTAATCACTCGATTTTATCAACAACAAACAATCCTTTCACAAATCATCTATCGGGCATACAATTTGTCATATTCAATACTCTATAATCATAATCCATAAACACAGAAGTATTATATGTAAAACTAGGGTTTTCAAGAGTTCACAAGAATGAAGAATCGATACAATCAACAATCATTTAGGGTTTACAAGTATTACAATAATTCAAAAACAATTACCTTGAATGATTCTAGAGAAAGAGAGGAATCAAGAGTGAATATCTTGGTGATGATGATTGCCAGAGAAAGTGAATGTACGTGCTTTGGTTTTTGTGTGCAAATGATTAGTGAAAAGGGATTAGGGTTAAGTATCTCTAGAATTTCACTAATTACCCTCTACCTCCCCAAGTATCATACTTTACACATGCACACCATCTCATAATAAATTCACAGTTTCACCACCAAGTTTGTATATTTGTCAAGTTTTTCAATATTTAACAAACAATCGTGCGCAATCACACAATACAATTAATTGCATCAAAGCGTATACAATTCCATAGCAACTAATTGTGCAAATAAACAGTTAAACCATACATGAACGTGCAATAAATGCAAAATGGAAAACTTGGAAATTCGAGTTGTCACACTGAGCATCATCAAGTATGTGCCCCACGTCTCATATGGCAACGCATCAGCAAGTTTCTCAATCAGCTCATCAGTACTCTTCTCTATACTTAACCTTTTCATATTTGCAAGCAGATTACAATAACGTTCAATAATTTCTCTCGTACTCTCATTTTTCAACCCTCGGAATAAATCAATCTCTTTCTTCAGAAGTGACTTTTTACTCTTGACCATCTCCTCACTTCCTCTAAACTTTGACCGTAATGCTTTCCAAATCGAGTACGAAGTTCCATTATGCTGTAGAAGAACCATGATATCTTCTTTCACTGCCTGTTGAAGAAGACTAAGCATCATTTTCTCATCTTTGTACTTTTTCTTAGCATCAGCAGTAAGATCTTTGATTGGAACAGGTTCTTCATCGTCATTCAAAGGTCGAATATACTTTGTCTCGACGCATTCACAAGCATCAAGATAATTAGCTTGCACCCAATTCTCAAACCGACCTTCCCAATTTTTAAATTCCTCAATATTCATTAGTTTGGGAGGTTTTTGCATCGTGCCTGTTTCATTTTCGAGCATCGTATTTTGTGCGAAGGTAATCGGAGTCACCGGCGTAGCGAACGCGTTGAAAAATTCCTCGTCCATTTTCAAAATTTTCGAAAAATTCAATAATCAGCCTTAAAAGCGAACCGGGATGCCAAATGTACACAAAAGCGAACCAGGATGGACAAATGAGCGGACCGGATGGTCAGACGAGCAGATCGGACGGACCAAATAAGCGGACCGGATGGTTAATCGAGCGAACCTCGGATGGGCCAAATAAGCGGACCAGATGGACCAAATAAGCGGACCGGGTTGTTCAAAGGAGCGGATCGGACTGCGATTCGACCGAAAGAGCGGACCTCCAATCGGACCTCATTTTTTTTTGAATTTTGGCTCCAAATTTTCAAGGGTTTGTTTCTGTGGTATTACGCACAATCTGTGAAATTTTCAGCTAATTCTGACCGTCAAAAGTGTCTGAAATGAAGAAAGAAGGTGTAGAAGTCAGAAATTTTGATGTTTTTCAGCTATTCTCTGTAGAACTCCTCCTCCTGAAGCTCTGATACCAATTGTAGGATCGTTTTGAGACCTAAATAAGTCGTTCAGAGGCGTTTTCGTCAATTACAGGTGCGGAAAACAAGTAATCAACGTAGGAATAGCTTGCGATTCACTTTAAACTCTTTCTGTATTGATTTGACAGCAATTACAATCAGTTCTCGATCCGGCAGCACTTCGGTACGAGATTCAACACACACGTACAAATGAAATCGCTCCAAGGCTATTTATAGTGGATTGAGTTCGCTTATTGGACAGGCCCAATAAGCGAACCACTCGAGTGGACCAACAACAAACCAAATGAGTGATCCAGAATGTTGTTGTTCGAGCGATCCACACATGTCCGTTCGAGCGAGCCTAAGACCTAATGGGCCATATGAGCGAACCTATCATCCCAAACCTATACAATTTCACAATTTCTCGTATTTCGTGCCCAGATCTAACATCCTAAGTCTATGACTCGATACAAGACGGAATCAGCAGATGTAGTGCACCAACAACCACCACCACCGTGAACTCCACCACCGCCACCACCACCACCACAAACTGCCAGAGCCCACCCCAGCCCGACTCAGCTCGTTTACATCCCTAAATTGACTTGTATACACCGAATTCAACAAGTATGGAGTCTAATTCCTATTTTATCCAACAAAAATTCAATCAAAACACATCATATTAACCACAAACATTACTGGAAGAGCAGAATCAGTCGCCTGAAACTTCCCAAGCCGTCGCTTAAAATCAACAGGATTAAGAGCAGCAGCCACAACCTTAACCAGCACCTAGTCATCATTGATACTAGGAACCGTAACATTCGACGAATACTTCAACACATCCACACCACGGTACTCATCGTACACCCACCCCTTCATTTCTGAAGGCACCGTGAACGTATCCACCGTCGTTTCAGTTGCAGATTTCGGAGACTCGAAGACGAATGTTTTTGTTGGATTTTGAGAGTTTGTGGGTGAGAGTTTTGGTGGTGGTGAAGGATGGGGTGAATGTAGAGAGAGAAAGTGGGGGTTTGGTGGTGGAAGAGGGTGGGAGTGGTGGCCAGTGAGAGGAGATGAAGGTGGGGTCGGATTTGGTGGTTATTCGGCGGCGATGGTGGTCACAGATGGCGGTGGTAGCCATGGTTGTGGTGGTGTTTGTTACAGAGAGAGAGAGAGATGATGTTGGGTTGGGGGATGATATGATAAGTCTGCTGCTGAGTTTCTTTCTACTTAGGGTTTTATTTGGGGATGATGATGATTTATTTAGGGAAGATGAAGATGATTATTTGGACCTGTTGTTGTTTATAGAGAGAGAAGAGAGAGAGTCAGTTGTATTTAATTTACTTTTTTAATTAAGAAAATGTTAATTAAGAAAATGTTAAATGAAAAGCAAAATGACCAAAATGCCCCTGAACTAAAAGACAAAATAGGATGATGCAACAGTCAAAAAAATGGGGTTTTTGAATTTTGGACTAAAATGGCAACAAAATGCAAACCACAGGGACCCAGATTTAAAAAGTTTGAAATTTGGACTAAAATGGCAAAACTGGCCAAACCACAGGGACCAAAATGGCAGTTTACTCTTTTTTTAATCTGAATCGTTTTTATTACATTACAATGAATGAAAATATGAGTGTTGGTTTGTATAAAATTATTGGTTTAATTTTCCTAGTGAAAAATTATGTAGTTGGTTTAATTTTGGAACTTGATTAAAGGATGTGATTTAGTTAGGTGTTTGTTTTCTCATAAAATCTCTGCGCAGACTCTTCTGTCTGCGTGGCGCAGACTACGCGTAGACTGTTTGTTTTTCCGAAGATGTTTTATTGAAAAAGGTCTGCGCGAGATCTTCTTTGTGCAGACTTGGTCCAACCACTTCTAAAATCTTCTAAGGTCTGCAGAGGGTTAAACACCACCACCCATCATTCATCACCACCGTCCATCACCACTACCACCCACCACCGTTCATCACCCACCACCGTCCATCACCACCATCCTCCACCCACCACCGTCCATCACCACCACCGACCACCACCCATCAACGTCCACCACCCACTACTGTCCTCTAACACCCACCACCGTCCACCGTCCACCACCCACCATCATCCATCTCCACCACCTCCACCGTCCACCACCCACCACCATCCATCTCCACCACCACCATCCACCACCCACCACCACCGTCTACCACCATCACCGTCCACCCCCACCACCACCCACCACGATCGTCCGTACACCACCACCAGTTTATTTTAGAAGCCTGCAGAAGTTAAAAAACAAATAATCTTCTTCTTGCAGATTGCAGACATTTGGTCCACCTCTTCTGCTACAATGTCTGCAGATGTGGTCCGCAGACTACAGACGTTTTACCTCTTAAAAAACAAACAGCACCTTAGACTATAATGATTTGAACAATCGACTACTCTAGCTCAACTGAAACAATTTTATATTTTTTTACTGTAATTTTTTTACTTATATGTGATTCACGATTAACATACTTCATTTTATATAGTTAACTTAAGATAAGAGGAAATGAATAGATAAATTTCGAGAAAGGATCTTATAAGTAATAAATAACAATGTTTTCAGGACCGGACGTCAAATCGGGTTCCTTTCTGATTCACTGGTCGGGTTGGTCAAACCGATCGGATCGGATGTAAGAATCAGGTTATGTTGTAAATATTATAAAAATAAATAAGGTAAAACTAAAAAATTAGATCAAAATCCGGTTATCCAGTCTGACAGCTGACCCCCAATCCAACCAGTCGGTTCTACTAAAGAATGGTCTGATAACTGATAAATAAAGTTGTAAAAAGAAATAGGACATGTATAGTGTTTAAAGAAAAAAAATTAATTATTAGGTAAAAGGAAAGTTAAAATCAAAATAGTTAGCTTAAATTTTTAACACTTTTTAAATAACATTTTATAGTTTTTTATTTAAAAAAGCAAACTTTAAACAATTTAACATGAAACTGGAGATATTAGTTAACCTATACTCTGATTACTTATCTCGTCGTGTGGGGAATTATCGCCTCTCGATGAAACCATAAAAAGATGTGTTAAAGGTTTCTGTAACTTATGATTTGGGTTTCGTTTTGCATTTTGTTACTCATAATAATGGGTAATACAATTTGTATTTTATGGGTTTTATTAGTTCTTTTTCAAACTCTTTTTAGATATGGCACTTTGTGTGGTCATGTGGGAGAGGTATGGTAAAAGAAATGAGGTGGCGACAATTGATTGTGGTTGTTGTTGAAGTTAGGGTGGCAGTGTTTTTCGATGGTGGAGAAGAGAGGGTGGTTGGAGGTGGTCGACGATGGTTGTAGATATAAGGCTTGATAAGAAGAGGACGAGAGAAGGGTAGGTATAGATCTTTTGATTTCAATAAATATTATTTGAAGGTTAACCAATTAAAATTATTGTTAATTGAAATATCCTAAAAGTATAACTTGTTCGTTTTGGATTGAGAAACAACCATCGATCAAACTTTTTTTTTTTTTAATATGGAGCATTTATGCAAAAGAGAAAATGTTAGGATAGTACATGTGCTTTGTTGAAATTTCACATATAGTTCCCACATTTCTAAAATTACAACCTTGACCCCTAACTTTTACACACTCGTTTCTCGGATAATCCTTAACGTGGATCGGGGTTCGTTTTCTCAGTTAAGTGATTGTAAAATGACAAAAATACTCTTTATATTAAAAATCTAACAAATAAACCAATGAAACATAAAATTAAACTATGTGGGACCCACCTAAATAATAAATAAATTAATTAAAAAAAAACTTATAGGGCCCCACCCACACCCTCACATCTACAAAGATGTCTCTAAGGTGCTGTTTGTTTTTGCAGACATAAATTGTCTGCAAGCTGATTTCATCTGTTTTTATGTCTGCAACTGAAGATGTGGTCTGAAGATCTGCAAGCTGAAAATATAAGACTGTTTGTTTTTATAAGTTGATACCGGTCTGAAGCGCATCAAACAATGACGAAACATTCACATTCCGTTTCGATCCAGCGGAGGAGAAGAGAAAGGTCAGAGAAGGAGCTGGTCACCGGAGAAGGAGGGAGGTCGCTGGAGGAGGAGGGAGGTCGGAGAAGAGGTAGGTTGCCGGAGGAGGTAGGTCACCGGAGGAGAAGAGGTAGGTCGCCGGAGGAGGAGGTAGGTCGCCGGAGGAGAATGGGGAGGTCGGAGAAGGAGGAGGAGCGGCGGTGGGAGGGGCTGATGTTTGAGGGAGGATAAGAGGGAGGTGTGAAGATGTTTTAAGAAGGGGGTCCATAGCTTATTTTTTAAGATAAAAAAAGCTGAGTTCAGATCTATTTAAAAGAAAAAAACAAACAGTCTTCAAGGGTAACGTCTGCGCGCCTGCAGACATCAGCCCCCTTGAAGATGTTTGAAGAAAAAACAAACACCCCCTAAATCTAATCCACTTTTCATTTAATCATTTACAAAAACTAAAATAGTAACAAAGTTGAAGTCTTTGAACATATATGCATTAAAGAGTAACAAATTTAATCTAATCATCACAAAATCACTTTCTGGTTTAACATATTTAAAGCATCAACTCAAATAACACATTTATATCGTCGGCCACGTTATGTCAGAGGTGGATGGTTCGCTTAGGGGGTTCAGACGCAGGTGATTAAAGTCGGAGGTGGATGGTTCAAGTAGGTCTTTAGCTGAAGGTTTGAATCATGGTGTTTGGTGAAACAAGATCAGTCGCTGGAGGTGGTGGTGATTACAATTTCTGGTGGTAGCCGGAGGTGGAAGGTAAGTGGTGGTGGTTATGACAAAGGTGGTGGTGTGTTTAATTAATGATGGGGCCACTTGAGGGTGGTATCGTGATGGTGGTGGTGGTCGTGGTGGTGGTCATGATTTAGAAGAAGAAGATAATGGGGGATTTAGGTTTTTATAATTAACATAATAATGGTGGGCCATCTGACTATTAATAAAATAAATTATTATTAAAGGTTTATTTATTAATAGCAATGGTATTTTAGCCATTTCACGCACACTTAACACCGAAAACTAACCCCCATCATATTAGGGACTATCAGAGAAACAAATGTGCAAAAGGTGGGGATCAAGGCTGTAATTTTAGAGAGGTGAGGATTGTAGGTGAAATTCACCAAAACACAGGGGCTATCGCAATCATTTTTCTCTATGAAAAAAGTTTCAAGGTTACTGGCCACCTATGCACTTATTGAACTTAGAAAACCACAATAGTACAATGACAAATTCGTATAAAAATTCCATTCGTTGTGAACCTCAATCTTATTCTTCTTCCTTCAATCTGCCATGTTTTCCCCAATGACCACCATCAACAAAACGATCATAATCTTCTGCATCTTGCATTCATCACCCTTTATGAACCCCACTTTATTTTAACGTGTAGATTCAAATACAAACCAACAAATTAAACCCATATTAGGGTTTAGATTTTCGATTTGGGTGGTCATGATGGTTGAGTGATGACGAGTGATGCGGCTTGGTGATCATGAGAATAGATATGGTGATAACATGAAATACTAGTGAGGATGGGAAATGGAGCTTGTTTTTTTTAGGGGGGGGGGGGGTTCCAAAGGATGATAATCACAATGATATGGGTAAAAATAAGAAGGGAATTTGATCATTTATTTTGAAAAAATGATCATTTGTGTAGTAAGTTTTAAGACCATAACCAATTATATATTTTTAAACTTAAAAGAATAAACCACTAATTTTATATAAAATCACATGGATCAATCATGTATAACACAGGGCACTAGTGAATCTCGCATTGAAGTGCTCACTTCTGGTTTATCGATGGAGGTCATCGACAGATAAGAACATATAAAGGTATTAGTTACATTAATTTTTATTTTTGAACAACAAATTTGGATCACTGACTATGACAACTGGCACTTTTCCATGTAATTTCGTACGATGTGAACAGTAATTTGTAATATATGGTTGTGCATGATGAATTTATGATGTGAATGATTCCATGATTTACTTTCAAAGAACTCACAAATACATTACATGTTGCATGTTACTTATGATTGTTAAATGCAACTTGAAATAGTTAAATTAGTGCACAGAACGAAACTAGCACAATAATCAGATAAACTAGTAGTACTGACGGGAGTTCCGTACTCAGACAGACATCATGTTAGGACACAGATTGAGTCCCAGGGCCAAGATTTGCACTAGAATTCTATGTAGGAAAGTATGGGTTATGAAACTGCCTTCCGAGTCACGAATAAACACTAAAAAGTGCTTGAAACACACCCTAAATGCAGAATTCTGCAAAATTCAGCAAAAATCAGCATTTGAACATCGAAATATAATGCAGAAATAAGGTTTAAGTGTCCAGAATAATTTGTAAACTGTCGGGAATGAAAACTGTCATAAAAGGTATCTCATAACACACTAAACTGCGCAATTTAGCACCTTAACGAACCGGTAACCAAACGAACAACCGGACACTACCCGAAACACCAAAATTGAACTAGAAGCATTGTTTTAATGTTACAAGACTAGTTATTAACACTAAACACCATATTACATCTCAAAACACCTAAACACATTAAACCCCTAACTAAGACACTTAAATCCTAACTAAACATGTAACTAACATTTGAAAACTAACCAAGACCACCCCCCCATATGGTGGATAGTCAACAAAGGGGTCCCACACCCCACCATTTTCTTGATTATTTTATTTGAAGTGTTATGAAGATATTAGACATAAGGACCTTTGTATAACATAATGTTGGTGGATAAAATACCTAAAGCCTTAGGAATCATCACACTTATCATTTCTCATAATTCAAACTCACAAAACTTCTCCTCCTCTCTCTCAAAGCTCACGGCCAAGATCCCCTCTCCTTCATCTTTATTTTCTAGTTCATTTCCAAGCAATCTAAGCATTCTCTAAGGTGTATCAAGGCTACATAAGAAGGTTGCAAGCAAGGAGACTTGAAGGACCATCTTGAGGAGCTATTAACCACCTATTTTCTTCTTCATCTTGCATCTTGTTCATCCCTAGCCTTTGTGCTAGTAGTAAGCCCTCTTGATCTTGTTTTTACACTTTATTTTAGTGGTTAAAGTATGTAGTAACTAAAGATCTAAAGAATCACACCAAAACAAGAACATGAACATAAGAATAAAGCTTGAAATCATGAAGATCTAAGTTGTTTAGTGTAGGTGATGAACTTGTTTGTTGATTTCTTGAATGTATGTTGTAGATCACCACATAAAAGATTGCTAGATGATGATTTAAAACATGATCTAGCAAGAATGAGGATGAATCTTGAAAATCTATGTTGGTGCATCCGTCTATCGACTTCGTCTTGTATCGAGTCCTGTATGTATATAGATAGATCAGGACACGTTAGTCGAGAAATCTGTCAGAAATAGGTTAGAGGGTAATTTCGCACGAAATTGTAATTTCGTGTGAACATAATTTTGCTTGATCAGGTTCGTGCGAAATTAGCAGCTCTATAAATACCCTTAGTGTCTTGTCATTTGGTACGAAATTACGAAGGTGTATTCCGGAGCTGAAGTGCTGCCGAAGTGTCGTTTCGCTGTAAATCTTTGTCAAATCAATCAGAAAGACATTTAAAGTGAATATCTAGCTGAATTGAACTTGATATGTCTGTTTCCGCCTTTCATATTAAGTAGAATACCTCTGAACGACTCGTTTCGGTCGTGAGAACGATCCTACAAGTGGTATCAGAACTCAGGAGGAGGAGTTCTACCGATTCAGCTTGATTTCATCAAATTTTCTGACTTCTACACCTTCTTTTCAAAATTGAATAAGTTTTCACGGTTAAAATGGTTTGAATTTCACATATTAGATGCGAAATTGTGTTTTAACAAAGCCTTGAGAAAATTGGACCTAAAATCGAGCTATAACCTGATCAATTTGACAAAAGTTTGACCGACATGATGACATCAGCATAATTTCGCACGAAATAGCCCTCTTGATTTCGCATGAAATTACACTGTGTGGTTAATTTCGTTTGAAATTGTTGCTAATTTCGCATGAAATTAGATTTCACTAGAGATATTCCATACGAAGTTACAATTTCGTTCCAAGAGACTGATTTCGTTTGAATCTGTGTGTAATTTTGTACGAAATTATATTTCATTTGGTCATTTCACGCGAAATTACTAATTTTGTTTGAAGATTCTGATTTCGTTTAAAGGTCTGTTGTGCAGGTTATTTCGCTTGAAGAGGTTATTTCGTTTGAAGGGATTTCTTTTGAAAGAGATAATTTCGTTTGAAAGTGTCTGATTTTGAAACTTGTTACCGAATCATGGAAGAAGAATTCTATAATGCATTTGCTACATCCCCGACTACTCCGGCTGCCATTGCTCAAAGCATGAATATGGAAAATGAGACTAGAACTTTGCAAAAACCCCCAAAGCTAATGGGAATTGAGGAGTATTATGGTTGGAAAGACCGATTTGAGAATTGGGTTCATGCCAATCACTTGAGATCTTGGGAATGTATCGCGAAAAAGTATGTTAGACCACGTACTGAGTTGGGAGTTATCAAAGCAATTTCTGAATTGTCAGACAAAGAACGAGATATGTACAAAGCAGAAAAGATGATGATTAGTCTACTACAGCAAGCTGTGAAAGAAGACATCTTCATTTTACTTCAACATGATAACACTTCACGTTCGATTTGGGATGCACTTCGTGTTAAGTTTGAGGGAAGTGAGAAGATGATCAGGAATTAAAAGGCATTATTAAAGAAAGAATTTGATTTGTTTACAAACTTACCGGGTGAGGGTACAAAGAAACTGATTGAAAGATATTGTCACTTAGTTCGTTCGATGTCTTTGTTGGAAATAAACAAAAAAAGAGAAGAATGGGTTGATAAATTGGCTGATGCATTACCACACAAAGAATGGGGTACATTTTTTATGATTTTAAAGAATACTGGAGAATATGATGGTTTGACAATTTCTCAGTTTATCGAAAAGATTGAAGGACAAGATCTTGAGCAGCAAATGATTGCTAGGATGAACAATCCAAGTGGTCAACAAGATATCAATATGTATTACAAAGGAAGTGTTCAGGATGTCGAAGCAAGTCCGAAAATCCAAACTGCTTTCAGTGCAGAAAATTCATCTGGAACAGGTAATCAAAGTTCAAGTAGCAACTGTGGATTTTCTTCATACCCGAATGTTAATCCGAAGAGTTCAACCTCGAGTCATCAGTTTCAAAACACAAACAACAATAATGGTCAAGTTTTACATTGCAACACCGCGTTGCATCTTCAGAATGGCCAAAACTTCTCTGAAGAGATTGCCAAAAGTCACATGTCATTGCTTGCTACTGTGTTAGAATCTTATGAGGGATTGGTTGCAGGAAGGATCGGAAATGCTATGTTGACAAAAGAGGATTACGATCAGATTGATGCAGAAGAAATGGAGTTGATGGACATTAAATGGCGCTTAGCAAGTGTTTTGAGAAGAGCTGAAAAATTCAAGATGATTACAGGAAGAAATGATTTCTTGGATGCAAATGTTTCTACTTTGGGTTTTGATAAATCTAAAGTTACTTGTTTTCGATGCAGGGAGAAAGGACATTTCAAGAGGGAGTGTACCAACCGAGAAGCAGGAGGAGCTAAGAATCCTTTCGGCAACAATGATTATTATCAAAAAGCAATTTATCTTCAAGTTACTCAGCAGCCTCACAAGCAACAACCATCATCATTAAATGCTATTGAAGACGGAAAAAAGAAGATGATCGAAGAGGCAAATAAGAAAGCTTATTATGGTATCACAGATCAAGATGATGAGAAAGTAGCTGAAGGTTTTAGCTGGGACAAATATGTTCCACCTAATACAAAGCTAGGAGCATTCATCGCAAAAACAGTTCAAGAACCAGATTTGATGGATAAATGGATGAAAGTGTTTGATGTTGAGAAGAATCAAGATGAAGAATCTAGTTCTTCAGATGATAGTTTAGAAAAGACAATAATTTTTGATCAATCACCAACTGATGACAGTGGTGATGATGAGGAAGAAATGCATATTAATATTGCAAAAACTCATTTATCTCCTGAAAGTTTTCAATTTTATTTTGCAGATCGATTGGAGAAGTTGAAGAAGAGACGAGCAGCAAAAGAACAGAAGAAGATGAAATGTGAAAGTGTTGTTCAAAAAGAGAAGTCTGAACAAAGTGAAGAAGTTAAAGTTGCTGAGAAGATGGTTGAAGTTGAAAAAGTGGTTGAAGTGGAAAAAATAATCGAAGTTGAAAAGATTGTTGAAGTCATCAAACCGTGTCAAAAATGGTTGGAATCTTGCAAGCAGTGTGAAGAAAAAGATGAAAAGTTGAGTGAGCTTGACAAGATGAAGGAAAAGTTACTGTTTGATCTAAATTACGTGAAAGAATCATATGATGTGTTGAACAGAACAGTAACTGGATTACAAAAGACAAATTCTGAAAGAGAAGATACATTGACAATGATGAATGTTGTGATGATGTCAAAGCAGAAAGCTATAAATTTTTACATTGAAGAAAGTGCAAAGTGGAAGCAGGAGTTGGAGACAGAAAAGATCGAAAATGAGAGAATTAGACGATTGTTACAAAGTTACTCTAGTTCTGATTATTTGATTGATCGAATTTATCCAACTGTTGCAGGTCTTGAAGCCTTTCAAGATGAGAAGACGAAAGAAAAGGATACTGGTAAGAAACAGAGTGTCAGTTATAACAAGTGTCCGCCTCCGATCTGGGAAGGGTATTCTCCCAGAAAACCAAATGAGGAGCAAGTAAAAAAGGCTGTCAATACAAAGTTAAAATCCGAAACAACTGATGAGTTACCAGAAAACATTGATGTCACGTTCACATCGTCTGACACTGATCATAAGTCTGAGTTAATAAAAAAGGTGGTTGATCAGGTGTTGGATAAAGATGAAGAGTCAGAGTCAAAGTCTGAGTCAGAAACTTCGAGTTCGTCGGTCAACAGTTCAAAACCATCGGTTAAAAGGGTTTACAATAAAGAATTCTTGTTATCAAAATCTAATTTGAATGAAGAATCAATCAAAGTGGCATATACTTTGAATGATTCGGACAAATTATATTCTGATGAGGAATTTCCAATAAGAAGTGTTTAAACTGAAAAGATCCAAAATGTTTTCAAATTAACATAAATGAATATTTCTGAAATAAAAGATGTAAATCTTAATGTAAAACCTTAAAAATACACTTCAAGAGTTCAACAAAGATTAAACAAGAGAAAAACAGTTCTGGTTTTGGTTTTCAAAAGAAGCCAAATCATAACGGTAATTTCAAAAAGAAAGGTTTAGATTTTATTCCACTCGAAAATTATAAAAATGAGAAAAGTTCTAAACCAAAAACTAAATTTGTTTCAGGGACAAGTTCGGAAGAAGAAGCAAAGAGCAAATTCTGGAAGCAATCGAACAAAGAATTCCTTGTGAAGAGGCAAGAAGGAATGAAGAATGAAGCCAATCAAAGAAAGGAGACAAGAACCTGTTTTCGATGTCAAGAAATTGGTCACATAGCCTGGAATTGTCCATTGTCTACCAAAATCAAACAGGAAGTTGTTTCTAAACTTAAAGAAAAAGTTGTTGAGAAAAATGAACCACCAACTGAAAAATTCAAAGTTTTTAAAAACTCAACATATGAAGTTGGAGAGGGTTCAAAAAGATTTTACAAGAAAAGGGGAAATCTTGACAACCAAACATGGGTTGTTAAGAAATCTGATAAAAAATCTGGCGATAAATCTGATTCCACAAAATCAGAGGAGCCACAATTTGTTTCAAAAGAAGAAAACTCAGTTCCTCCAATGGATGATGTGAACTTTCCACCATTGAGAACTGAAAATTTCAAACAAAAGGTTGGAAAGGTTGAAATCTCGAATCAATTCTATTCTGAGAAGAAAGAATTCGATGTCGAGAAAACATTTAATGGAGATGTGAAAAAGATATTTGGAAAAATGGTCGATGGAAAAGTGAAAAGGTAAAAGATTTTTATGAAACAAAGAAGGCAACTTACACCCCGAGTGAAACAGATGAAGAGGAGATCACATCCAAGTTTAGTCAGGCTTGGATGTCTGTTTTTCATATGTAAAAATCCTAACTTGCCGGAACTCCCAGGTTGGTAATTGGGGAGTAGGAATCGGCATCTTTCTTGAGAAATTCACAGGTTGGTAACTGTGATATTTCGGTCTTCAAGTGGTTAATCAGGGACATTAAGTTGTACTTGATTTTCTACAAGTGGTATTTGTTGTGAAAATCTAAAATTGTTAATTTTTTCAAAAGGAACAAAGTGATGAATGAATCCCCAACCCTACAAGTGGTAAAATCAACAAAACTTATTTTCCGGAAAAACCATTTCGATTGAAACAAACTTAAGTGTTTTGAAATCATAATGGGAAAATAGTTTGTTGTTAGGGGGAGTTCTGATTATTTATGCCGAGTGAATGGCGAATTGAAGCAATTCACAACAGTTGTCAAGTTTATTTGTACAGTTTATTTTCAAGTTTTCTTTAAATGATGTTGAATTTTAGGGGGAGTAAGAAATTGCAGAAAAATCCAAAAACATTAGAAAATTTGAAGAGGCCAAAAACATGATAAAACCCAAAAAGCCAAAAACATTAAAAAATGAAAAAGAGTTTTGTTGTAAAAAGAGGAAATGATAGTACATCAGTGGACTATCACAGCACGCTAAAGAATTGAAAAGTCAAAAATGTGATAAACAATCTCACTACGGATATGCCAGTAGGTTTTTATACATTCAGTAGATTGTTTTCGGGATATAAACATAAAATCAAACTTACTTATCTCATGGGGAACATCTCTCGGATATATGGGTAACCCCCGAAATCTTGTTTGAAAGATTCTATTTCTGACATACTAGGTCTTTGTGCGTGGTGATATCTGGGGTATTATACCAGGACTTCTGATTTTGCGGGAGGCAATAGCCTAGTCCTTGTATAATACTTTGCAAAAGCTTTAATCTTAAAGCCAGCCCTCAGTACAAAAGATGATGAAACATTGAAAAATGCTAATCATGTGCTGTTGAAGAAAAGATCCCCAAATGGGACACACCTAAAGACGAGCCGTCATCTCTTTGTACGAACGGAAGTTCTAGCCTGAGCTCTCACGGTCTCGCATTTACCCATTTACAGATATCACTAGTGTACATTCACCTGTAAGACTGAATATAGAAGTCTGGATACGGGAGTATATTCTGAGGTGGGACACGCGAATAAGTTTAAGTGCTTAAAACATTAATTTCGTATCTCGAAACAGTTGAACTTTGTGTGAAAATTTAAGTGGATCAGTATACTGACAATCTAAGTGAATTGTTTAAAACTTAAAATGTTTAAAGCTTAACGGTGTTGGTGATTTGTCTTAAAAACTGATATGATTCTCTTACACAAACTCACAAAAATAGTGTCTGTAAATATTTCTTTACTGCATTTCATTAAAAAAACAAAACAAAATCAAAAAATATTTTCAGTGTGTTTTAGTATAAACTTTTAAAAAATTCAAAAAGATTTTCGACGTCTGTTGTTGAAAAGCTGATTTCCAAAATTCAATTGCTAAACTTGATGAACATTTTAGGGAGTCTGTGGATAATAAGAAAAGATTTTGAATGTTTGTGTACAAGAAGTCACCAGAAGCTTTTAAATGTTAAAATCATTTTATTCTTGCAAGTGGTAAATAAATTTGTCAAATTTTAAATTTGTGAAATTTATTGTGAGGTAGAAATTGTGAAGGTTAACCAAGTTTTGATACCTGAAAGGAGAGCCAGGTCATGATCTTGAACCTGTGGAAGCCAGACCATGATCCCGAGCACAAGTCAAGGGGGAGTCTGTTAACGAAGGGGAGTTTGAATATTGTAGAGCCAAGTTCAGATCCTGACATTCACACAAGCTGATGATGCTGATGAACTTAAGGAATCAAGAGATCTGATCAAGAGAATTATAAAGCTCGAAAGCCAGATTGTGATCCTGTGAATTCAAGTTCAACATCCGAGGGGGAGATTATTTGTTGGTGCTGATATAAAGAGAAGAGAGTTTGAGGATGCTTACATTGTTAGATATTTTGGGAGTGTTCGAAATGACTGATAAAGACTGAAAATTGAAGACTCGACACCGAAGACTTCGTCAACATTCGAGGGGGAGTCTATTGGTGCATACGTCTGTCGACTTCGTCTTGTATCGAGTCTTGTATGTATATAGATAGATCAGGGCACGTTAGTCGAGAAATCTGTCAGAAATAGGTTAGAGGGTAATTTCGCACGAAATTGTAATTTCATGTGAACATAATTTCGCTTGATCAGGTTCGTGCGAAATTAGCAGCTCTATAAATACCCTTAGTGTCTTGTCATTTGGTACAAAATTACGAAGGTGTATTCCAGAGCCGAAGTGCTGCCGAAGTGTCGTTTCGCTGTAAATCTTCATCAAATCAATCAGAAAGACATTTAAAGTGAATATCTAGCTGAACTGAACTCGATATGTCTGTTTCCGCCTTTCAAATTGAGTAGAATACCTCTGAACGACTCGTTTCGGTCGTGAGAACGATCCTACAATCTATGTTGATCATCCTTTATGTTAAGTGTGAACTTGAAGATAAACTTGATTTTGTGTAGGATGATGGTTCCTACAAGTTGTAAGTCTTAAAAATATAAGATTTCAAAGATAAAAGTTTCAAGAAAATAAAGTTTACTTCAAGATTTAACATGATTTGGTTTTAAAAGAAGATAGACATGTTTTATGTGTTAAAATAGAACCTTTAAAGCGTATAAGGTATGAAAATTTAAAGAAGATGAATTTTTGTAAAAATGTGTTACAAGTTGTAAAGGTTGAAATTTTGTAAGAATGAGTTTTATGAAGTAAAAATCATGTTTTTTTGTGTTAGTATACCATGTTAAACATCATGTTAAAATACTACAAGATTTTACAAAACTTCAAGTTCATACCATCTTGTAGAAATGTATGTTATGGCGCATGGTAAGTTGTAGGATAATTGTTGATGAATATTGATGAATTTTGGAAAAGAAAATGATATGCTAATAAGCATGGAAACCTCCATTTTCAAGGGAAACTGTGGCAAATGTTTTATAAAAATTCAACACTTAGAAAAATATTTTTAAACAGGTGTTTACAAGTAATTTTTTATCATGGTTTTAAATATAAAATTTGCCATAATTTTTGTTATAAAAGTTATAAGTATTGGAGGTTGATTTTCAATAATAAAAATGACTAAGTATATATTTAGGATTTTAGAAGTCACAAAATTATGTGCTACATGTATATTGCCTGTATTAGTTATACTAAAAATTAGTAACTTGAAAAATAATACACCACACCAAAATACTAAAAATTGTAATTTGAAATATTACAAAAATCACAAGAAAATAAATAAATAACTTATACACAAATATTGGACGATTTAGACAATGGACACTTTGGACTATGTATATATATATATATATATATATATATATATATATAGGGCCAGGATCATTTCAGAACCATAAATATTTATAGAACTCGCAGAACTCCTAATAAACAATCCTTTTATTTATATTTTTTATGTTTAGGATAATTTTATCATTTATTATGTGTATTTTTACGATTACATACATGTTAAGAGTAATTTTATCATTTTTTATATGTAATTTTATAATTACACATATGTAAACTAGTTTTTTTACATATATGTAATTAGTTATGACACATATATATAATTTTGGCAATTAAACATATGTAAACTACTTTTAACATGTATGTAATCAAAGAAATACATATAATAGATGATAAAAAGATCCTAAATACAAAAACTTATATATAAAATGATTGTTTATTAGGAGTTCTGAAAGTTCTGTAGTTATTTAGAGTTCTGAAATGAACTCAACCCTATATATATATATATATATATATATATATATATATATATATATATATATATATATATATATATATTCTGGAAAAAAATTCGTATATTGACAAATGTGGTAAACGGTATTTTTGAAACTGAAGAAACGACAAAGTATGGGTTTTTACAACTATTATAAAATACAGAGTTAATTTCCAAAATCGTCCCTGAGGTCTGGTCAGGTTTGCCATTTTCGTCCAAAATGACACTTTTGTACCAAATTGCCCCCAACGTTTGTAACTTTTTGCCATTTTCATCCAAACCACTAACTTAGTTTATTTTTCCCGTTAAGTTGAGGATATTTGGATGAAACCGACAAATATAAAACCACAGAGACGATTTTGGCAATTTACTCAAACTCTTTTAAATTTCATTTATTTAATTAATTTTTTACATATATAATAAAAAAGAATATACATGCAATTTTTAAATAAAAATAATAGCTTTGTCACATAATTTTTATAAATTTTCATCCAACCACTAACTAAGTTAATTTTTCTATTAAGGCGAAGGATGTTTATAAACTAAGACAGAAATTAATTTCTAATTTTTTATATAAATTAGTTTTATAAATATAAAATCTAACTTAAACCTCTAAATTTTATAAAACTAAAATGCTGGTGACCTTATTGAAAAAGGTCAAATAAAAAAATCTTATCATATGTACCAAGTTTGTAATTCATCTTCTACTCTTTTAGATTCGCTCTTAAGGAAAAACAGAAGCCAGTGCCCCCCCTATCAAACAACGTATCGTTACCAAATCTTAAAATTACCCACCAAATTGTAATTATAATGTTATGAACCAAAAGTTTCTTTACTCAGGCCACTTAGAATAAATATTAGTTAGTTACCCTCATAATCTTAATTAAATAAATATTTTATTTCTATCAACATATTTCCTAGATGCTCAACACATTTAAAAAATATGTAACGTTTTACATTTTTTTCTATCTCAACAACTGATAAATACTAAAAGTTGTAATCGATTATTATGTGTTACACACCAATGACGTTTTCTCTTTATAAAACTGGTTTATATAAGAAGCTGTAAATTAATTTATGTCTTAATTTATAAAACTTAACACATCCTTCACCTTAACAGAAAAAATAAACTGAGTTAGTGATTTGGAAGAAAATTTATAAAAATTATGTGACAAAACTATTATTTTTTTTTTCTAAAAACTCCATGTATATTTTTTTTTATTATATATGTAACAAAAATAATTAAATAAAAGAAATTAAAAAGGGGTTGAGTAAATTGCCAAAATGGTCCATGTGGTTTTATATTTGCCAGTTTCAACCAAATATCCTCAACTTAACAGAATAAATAAACTAAGTTAGTGGTTTGGATGAAAATGACAAAAAGTTACAAACGTTGGGGGCAATTTTGTCACACCCCAACCGATGGCGGAAACATCGAAGTGAGACGAAGAAAGATTGCTCATCACATATAACGCTAAATGTGACAATAGAATTAAAGATAAATTGATTTCATTCATAAATAAATGTTACAATACATGAAAAATACAAGAAAACAATACAACAACAAATATGAAATTTATACAACGTATTTGACCTAAGACGTCTAAATGTGTATCTAAGCATCAACACTACTTCATTTCATAGCAATCGTCATCCTCAACCTGTAACATATTTAAAATAACGTTTCAATGCAAAAGTAAAGGCGAATATACAAGTTTTGTTATATGTTGCATACGAAGATAAGTTTCAAACAATTCCATGTGGCAAGCTCTTGATACAAGACAAACAATAAAATCGGCATGTGTTCAACAAATCAAACCAATGATGAAACGCATTAAGCTCATGACATAACCTCAAGTTTACGGGCGGTGCGTTAATCCTATAGCGCTATATATGTCACGGATAGGCTCGTACGAAGTTAATGATAAGTCTAGCACAAGATGTAATTAACCCAAGTTTAAAGTATCAAGTAATCAAAAAAACATGCGTGTATGAGGAATGTTTGTGCAATATGAATAAAGTTGTGTGTATGTTAATAAATAACATGTTACACCCCAAAAAGTGGTAAACGAAAAAGGGTTCAAGTATAATCACATATGTTGCGTTGCGATTTCTTGTAAAAAAGCATGAGTAATTGATTGGAAACCAAGAGGACGAACAAAAGTGATTAACCTAGATATGAAATACGTGTACGAACTCGTTAAATAAGATTCCGAATACTAAGATTTACAAATAGATTATGGATTTGCAATTTATCTTATTATTAACTGTTTTAAAGTTATAAAAGGAATTATAATGAATTATTAGCATTAAATTTAATGGTTTAATTAAGAAAATGAAATAAAAAAAAGAACTATTAATGATGAAAGGTTCCAAGTTTTATTACACTTATACAAATAATGAAGTTTTTTTTATATATCATTTTCTTTATCAATTCTCAACAACATTTTTGCTAATTTGGTCGTATGATATTTTTAAAATCATTCTATTTTAACCAGAACTAATAATAATACCCTTCCACTTTAGGTATGTCAAAAATAACAATGTTTTCAGAACCGGACCGGAGGTCGACCCGGTCGCCTTACGGGGTCAAAGGTCGGGCCGGGCCGACCGGATTTAAGACCCGGATTACGTCATAAATTATACAAAAATATATATAAAATATAGAAAAAATTCCAAATTTTTAAGAAACTAAAAACACAACCATTAGTCATCCAAAAACATACAAAAGTACCAAATCCAAGAACATAAAAAGTACAAAACCAACAACAAATTAAAGTACCAATCCAACAACATACAAATCTACCAATCATCTTGCGAATCCGATTCATCATCATCAAAATCGCCATCACCATGATCAACATTAATAGCAACATCAACTTGAACCACATTATCTTCTTCGTTGAATTCTTGGCCTAACATTTAAAAAATGACAAATCTAAATATATACTTTTTGAAAGTAAAAAAATTATGCATCATCAATTTATCAAAAAGAAAATACTAACCTTCGGATGGTTGTGTTTGTGAAACAAGGTCAATTGGTAGTTCCTCCTGATCGAGCATATTTCTAAATCATCATAGTTAAGCTCGGCTTCCTTCTCGTCTTCCACCACCCAAAATTCGTTTTTATCAATGCCTTGGTAATCAACCGGGTCATATGGCCTTTTGCTCTCATTTAGCCTAACAAGTTTAAATGTAAAATCTTTTATTCAATATCAAAAACTAATAATAAGTAAAGTTTGTGCTTGTATCATACCTATTTTGTAGACGTAAGTTGTAATGCACATACACGAGATCACTTAGCCTTTGATGCTCCAAGCGGTTCCTTCTTTTGGTGCGAATTCTCTCAAAAATACTCCAATTCCTCTCACATCCAGAAAAGGATGCGGTTTGACTTAAAATTCTTATGGCAAATTTTTGCAACGCCGGTACATCTCCACCGAACGCTTTCCACCACTCATCTAATCATACAATTAACATGAAAATATAATTTTGTTATAATATATAAAACTAATATCGTAAGTAAACATTAAGTAGACTAACCGGGACACTCAAGCTCCACGGAATTCAAAGCAATAGATCGACCAAAAGTACCTACTTTATCCCGAAATTTTGCCAAGTGTGAAATAGTTATTTGCACACTATTATCTACACTCGTTAACTTCTCAATCATATCAAGCACCCCTACCCATGCCTTATCCTTTTCTTCACGATTATCTTTTTCATATTGAAATATCGGATTTAGCCAATAAGCTGCTGCATGAAGACTTTTGCGTAACATCTTATCCCAACGAGCATCAATGATATCAACATACCTCTTATAGTTACGTCTTTTCCTTTTAAACAACTCTTTGATTCCTTTCCTTATCCTAAGCATACCTTCATAAACGTAGCCTAATGAAGACTTTTCATCGGAATCACAGATACGCAAAAGTCTCAAGATAGGAGTCATCACCTGAACCGTTATAAAACAAATATTCCAAAACTTCGGATCTAAGATAGTGTCTTTCACATCATTAGCTTTAGTCACTTTCAACATCTTTTTGAAATCAAGAGAGGTTACTAAAGTTTGCAAATCATGCTTATGATCATGTAAACTCTTCAATGCAATGAATGATGTGCCAAATCAGATGGCCCCAGGACGGATAATTTCTGTCCAACCGGGTCTTTTTCTCAACCAATTTAGAGGCCACTTGTGGTTGTAGATGAAAACTGTAATTCGTGATGCAAGTTGTATCAAAGTAGACACATCTTCCATTTCTGAAACATCCTTCAAGATCAAATTTATACAGTGAGCCGCACAAGGAGACCAAGAAATCATTGGATATCTATCACATAATAATCTTCCCGCAGCTTTGTAATTGCAGCATTATCAGTGACCAAGTGAACAATATTCTTGGAACCAATAATCTCAACAATTTCACTAAACAAATTGCATAAACCTTCAACATTACTCTCAATATCAGAAGCATCAACAGATTTGATGAATGAAATCCCCGTTGGACAATAAACCAAAAAATTAATTAGAGCTCTTTGTCTAACGTCTCTCCATCCATCACTCATTATAGTGCAACCTCTTTCAGCCCATTGCTCTCTATAAGAATCAACTATAAGTTTCACAGATTGCTTAGCATCTTTCAACAAATTTACACGAACTTGATGGTAGGAAGGTCCTATATATCCATGCCCCATGGAAGCTACTTTACTCATTGCAATTGGAAAAAGGGGAGAATTTACGACATTCATAGGTATGCATGCATCATATAGCCACATGGCTACAACTAAATCTGTGTCATGAACTCTTTCCTTACTTTGCCATACCGATCTAATTGAAGGTTGAGTATGATCATTTATACCTCTTGAGAAATACGATTGTGTGTTGTCGGATGTTGAAGAAGCTTTCCTTTTACCATGACTTTTTGATTTTAGTGTGCTAGCCGTCTCAGTCTCTAAAACTGTATTTTTACCTTTTTGTGTACTCTCTTCAAACAAAGTTTTCATTTGACACCTTACATCCGTCGGAACCTTTAAACACGCAGCTACATTTCCTTTAACTCCACCAAGGTGTTGTTTCATTGGGTTAATGCCCCCCCCCCCCCGAAATGACTTGTTGCAAAATGTACAAATGCGCATCTTTTTACCATTTTCATCTTGAGCTTCGGTAACATATTTCCATGTGATATCCGTCTTTGAGCGAACATTTGAGTGGGCGGTCGACTCGGATTGGGGATTAATTTCATCTTCTTCTTGTGAATCCATACTCTACAGTCAATAATCAATAATCATAAACAAATCAAATCACTTGAAAATTCCATACTTTATATTTTATAATCATAACAAATCAATAATCATAACATATAGAAGCTGATTCGAACTAACAATACAACAAAGCTGATTCGAACAATCAATAATCATAACATATTTCTGCAACTGATTACTCAGATCAGAAGACTAACCGTACAACACAGCTGATTCGAACAATCAATAATCACAACACAGTACAACTATTGAACAATCGAAGTATAGAATCTGATTCGAACTAACAGTACAACACAGCTGAACTATCGAAGTATGTTATGATTATTCAAGTTTCTTAATGATTTATTAAACAAATCCATGGGGGGGGGGGAATCGAAGTATAGAAGCTGATTGAACAAAGGGTAATCAAAGGAATTGAAGATATGTGAATGTAAATCAAACCTAATAGAGTTGAAATCTTGAAAGTTGAAAGTTGAAATCTTGAATTGAAGATGAAGAAGATGCACTTGAAGTCTTGAACAGAGAAGAAGAAGAGAGCACAACGAACCGAACCAGGGACTGGGATGGAGGCGTGTTTTTTTGTTTGGAAAGATTAGGTTTTCAATTCTAATAAATGACATTATTAAAAAAATAACACAATCGGCCCGATTGACAGCGCAGACCGCCGGCCCGATCGGCGGCCCTGTCCGGTTTTTAAAACATTGAAAAATAGCATCTACTATATTTGGTTGTTGATATTTTTAAGTTCAGGTGGTTATTTGTAGTTAAAACATCTATGTCTTATCAAAATATCATTTAAAAATTATAAAGACTTTTTCTCAAACCATAAACATATCTATAAAAATAGGCTTACATTGTATAACCCTTTGATATTTTGAATCTTAATTTATTTATACTGTTAATAATAAACAAAAAAATTAACGCGCCACAATACCGAAGCCGGCTAACAATCCCACAAACTCCAGAATGTAACTGATGGCGCCAACCACTGGGCATGTTCTCATTTGATATTAAGAGTTTATAACTTATGGCTTTTATACACTGCATACCAACAACAGGTTTTTTTTTTTAAAAAAAAAGAAAATAATGATAAGGGTAGTCATCTCCCTCACTTGAAAAGAAACACATCAACTGGTATGATAAAATATACCCACTGGTTTGTTTGTTTGAATTCTCATATGCCCATTTCATGTTGTTCCACATTAATTATGATTGTTTTGCACATAACAACAAAAAAAGAAAATAAAAACAAACTCGACCGAATTATAAGAATGTACCAAACGTAAACAAAGAAGTAATTCATATCGATCTTCGTCCGGTTCCAGCGTCTTCGATCTCTGGCGAGTCTCCGGTAAACTCCGATGGCTTGCGGACGAGAATAGAGGTGTCCAAAACAGATTGCGGGTTCTCGTTTCGGGCTCCAGCGAGTCCCAAATCTCCGACGATGGATTTCAGAGATGATACAGGTTATGGAGGTGTGAGGGGCGTGTGTCACCGGAGCAGGAGAGTGGAGGTGTGGGTGTAGCATAACAGATGGGGATTGAGGAGTTGTTCGTCGCCGGAAGTGGCTCCAGTTGTCGGAGTTGGCAGTACCCAAACGAGAGAAAGGGATCGATAGAGTTGGGGGTGGTGTGCGGCTGTTATGGCTCTCACCAGGTGATGAAACAGTGGTTAACCAGGAGAGGTTAATTCACTGGTCTCGTCAAGTAGGGTTAATCCCTTCTTTCCGAGGATCGGTGGCTTGACCGTCAGCTGAGTTGTCTCCTGCACAAGGAAAACACATCGTGACTCGTAACAAGGAGGAAGGGGTGGGGGGTGCTCCTTGTTACCACTCTCCGGCGTGAGAATCAATAATTTTACTTGGGAAGCAAAGTGTGTGATAGTAGTAGTAATGAGAGAGTCGTAAAGAGATACCTCAAGCCTGGTTTGGGATGTGTATTTATAGCCGAGGAGTGAAGGAGGTGGTTGAGTTGACAGACTGACGACGCGCCGCCCTTATGCAGGTGTGTCAGGCTTGTCGGCTGTAGAGGTGAAGCCACGTCCTACTGCGGTGTCAGTCTGTTGCTTACGTATGGGCTGACAGGCAACAGTCATTGGTGCCACTTGCTCTGTGATGTCAGTCCTACTTGCCCCGTGAGTCGGATGCGGTGCCGCGCCGCATCGCTGCATGCGGTAACTTCTGTTGTTTCAGCGTTCTAACTCTGGCTAAGATTGCAGGATGCAGTGCCAGGCCGCATCGCCACTTGTGGTGACTGTTGTTGTTGTCCAGATTCCTTGTATTGATGAAAACGTTCATAGGATGCGGTGCGAGGCCGCATCGCT